>NC_057387.1:35502394-35703183 GCF_019320065.1 Cervus canadensis | reverse complement strand
TTTGACTCTTTTGTCTTTTTTGGCACTTTCTTCAGTGAATCAGTAATGACAGTGAGGGAGCGTTAACACTTTGGAAATATATGAACTCCTTCAGGCCATTAGAATATACAAATGTGTCACTTTAAACTATAAAGTCGTTATAGAATTTATTTTTGCCTTCATTATATGTCATGTTTTATCAATATATAGTATCTTTCAAATCATTTACATTTTCAAGCAATCATTTCGTAAAACATTCTTTTCCTTTTTGGCATCTTCCATTTGCAATTTGCAATATATTTCCACAATTTCTTTAGGAAGTCTTGCTCTGACTTCATGTTACAAAATTCTCCATTCTGATTCCATTGAAACCTACAGAACAAGGATTTGGGAACAAAGGAAAACACTAAAGTAATGATCTGACCTGTGTTTACGGATTCATCTAAGGGATATCTCAGGTTTATGTGGAGTCACTGTTCTGCAGCATTTGCCTGAAAATGGACTACAAGATATAGTAACCATATCAGAATACAGCACAAGCTATGAAGGCCATGTTAATATATTACCACACACTCAAAAAGGATAAGGTCAGGGGGCAGGGAGGGTGCACCATGCATCACTTTGAGAAAAAATAGTAGTATATCTAATGTGTGTTTGATGTTCATAATGTGCCATACACTGTGCAGAGTATTTTCTACAGATGATCATAGTAATATTCACAACAATCTAACGCAATAGATGATATCCTTATTCCCATTTTGAGGAAAAGAAAACTGACGTTCAGAAAAAAGGAAGTTAAGTATCTTTTGATCATCTCCTGCATGGACCAAATTTATGCTGGTGGAAAAAAACAAATAATTTCAGAAGTCATTTTCCAGGAGAATACTTTATTTGATATTAAATTGGAATTACTGAAGTGCAATGGAAATAGAATGGATGAAAAAATAAATGCATGCTTTTTTTTGTGCCTGCATTAACACAAATAATTGCAAACAGGAAAGCAGAAAATCTATGCCAAATTAAGGTTTCCATTAAAAGAAATGTTTGCTAAGGAAAAAAAAAATGATATTTTTTTCTTTATGTCAAAAGTCTATGATGAAAGACAAAAAAGAACCTTTTTCTTAAGGAAATTTTTAAAAAGGCACTCAAAGATGATTCTTTTTAAGCTTGTAGTATGTGATAAAAGAAAAAAGAGAAAAAGTAAACCATAAAATAAATGAATACTATGCCTTTCATAATGAGGCAAACAATTACACCTTTTAAAATATCCACATGGAAAGGCTTCTAACAATTCACCCTTAAAGATCATCATAGAATCTAACTGTGAGCAACTGAAAAGGCTGCCACCATCTTTTGTAAAGGATTGCATTTAAGGCATTACCTGAGTGCATGTTTTATAACATATTTTTCTTTTTAATGACAAAACAAATGGATAGAGCAATAAAACCCCCAGTCTCAAAGGTCTCTGGCTGACATCACACAGGGCATCCTAACCCATTAATTACCAAAGACCACCTTTCACATCAGCTCTCATGTGCACCTACCACCATAGTCACAAGGAGTTTAAGGATGAATGTAAGAACCTGCTCAGAGTCCTGAACATAGTCCTGCGAACTCATGTCTCCTGTGTCTCCTGCATTGAAGGCAGATTCTTCAACTGCTGAGCCATTGAGAAAACAGGATACAAATGGAATAATCTGTGTAGCCAGGTGGCCATTGGACTGAATATTTGTAAATTTATCAGTGACTTTAGAATGAGCTGTTTCAGTGACTCACTTTTCTTAATATATCAGTGCTATGTTATACTGGAAACAAGCTGTCTTGAAACTTTCTCTTCCTTCGGCTTTCAAGACCACTTTTTCTTGATTTGGCTTCCAACTCCCTCAATACTCCTTAAACAATGTTTTGTTTCTGAGGCCAGAGGCTGCTCATATTCTAGACATTCTTAGATGCTGGTGTAAACAAAGTATTACTTTTGTTCCCTTTCTTTTTAATCTACATAGATTCCTCTGAGTGAGTTCATCCTTTCTCACAACTCTGAATTTGTCTTTATCGTGTTTCAGTCTCACAGTGAATGGTATTAGTAATCACTTTTGTGCCTACCTAGGAAATAAAAGTTTCATTCTTGATTTTTCCCTCTCCTTTATGTCATCACATTTCAACAGCCACTTAGTTTCCTTTCTCCTCCCTCTACCTGATCTCAAAGCAACCCTTTCCCTTGCATTCATCCTTAAGTCTACTTCTGGTTTGCATTATTTCTCAACTGAAGTGAAAGTCTCTGAGTCGCGTCAGACTCTTTGTGACCCCATGGATTATACAGTCCACGGAATTCTCCAGGCCAGAATACTGGTGTGCGTAGCCCTTCCCTTCTCCAGGGAATCTTCCCACCCCACGGATCAAACCCAGGTCTCCCGCATTGCAGGTGGATTCTTTACCAGCTGAGCCACCAGGGAAGCCCAAAAATACTAGAGTGGGTAGCCCGTTCCCTTCTCCAGGGGATCTTCCTGACCCAGGGATCGAACCCAGGTCTCCAACCCAGGTCTCCCACATTGCAGGCAGATCCTTTACCAGCTGAGCTACCAGGGAATCAGCTATGTGTATACATCTATCCCATCCCTCTTGGCCCTCCCTCCCGCCCCGCCTCCACACTACCTCCTAGGTCATCACAGAGCACCAAGCTGAGCTCCCTGTGCTACCCAGCAGCTTCCCACTAGCTCTCTATTTACACATGGTGGTGTGTATATAAATGTGTCAATGGTACTATCTCATTCTGTCACACCCTCTCTCTCCCCATCCTGTGTCCACAAGTCTGTTCTCTGTATCTGTGTTTCTATTCCTGCCCTGCAAATAGTTTCATCAGTAACTGAGGTCCCTCTAATGAGCTGGATTTTGGAGCCTGAGACTATGCTAGAGATATTTCAGTGAGTGCCAAGTTGCTTCACTCATGTTCGACTCTATGCGACGCTATAGACTGTATGCCGCCAGGCTCCTCTGTCCTTGGGATTCTCCAGGCAAGAATACTGGAGTGGGTTGTTATTGACTCCTCCAGGGAATCTTCCCGACCCAGGGGTCGAACCCATGTCTCTTGGGTCTCCTGCATTGGCAGGCGGGTTCTTTACCAGCTGAGTCACAAGGGAAGTCCATTTCTTACCTAGGCCTATATAATATATTTTATCAAGTGATTTATGAGAAAAAAAAAAAAAAGCCTCAAGAGTATGATCACATGTTTGAGAATCTGGCTGGTATTCTTTCTAAAGCCAGATTAAATGAGATCTCTCACATTTCTTCTGGGCTTGTATACATGCAAGCATATATTAATGTAATACAGACAGATGGCTTATGCTTAGGCTAAATACCAAACTTAAGTAAATGTGAATAAGTAAATAATAACCACCAACAAATTTGTTAATTGTGTCTTGTTAATAGCCCCATAAATAGTGTAGGTTGATGGGGTCATTTGAATGGGGAAAAGGAAACTAGCATATATTAATACCTACTAAATCCCTGAGTATCCTAGTACGTTACATATTTTATTTTACTACACTACAGAGTTTTTGAAGACAAAGATTGTTTCCTGTTCAGTTCTAAAGTTTCTGATATAGTTGGCATTCAATAAAATTTGCTTATTAATTAAATAGAGTATTGCAATTCAACCAGGTGAATTCTACTGCTATGACAATTTAAGAGATGAGCAATTCAATACTTGAAACATTAATCTGGACTAAATTTTATTCATTTATTTAATTTTTAAAGTCCATATGACCTTGCAGGATATATAATTTTTATAAACAAGATAAGTTAAAATTGTTAATATCAAAAATGTTAAATCCTGTGATGTGAAGTATGATAATCACTTAGTCATGTCCAACTCTTTGTGACCCAATGGACTATAGCCCACCAGGCTCATCTGTCCATGGGATTCTCCAGGCAAGAATACTGAAGTGAGTTTCCATTTCCTTCTCCAGAATCCTGTGAAAGAGACAGACAAAACACGAAAAAGAGGGATGGGTAGAAAATTGTAGCATCCTGCATCAGCACCATTCTTACTTGTAAGATGACCCCCAAAATGCACATAATAGTCAACAATCATAGTCAGCAAATGTTTGTTGGTATGAAGGAATAACTTCAGGGGAAAGAATCTGGCTGCAATGCAGAAGACGCGGATTCAATCCTTGGGTCAGGAAGATCACCTGGAGGATGCATGGAAACCCACTCCAGTATTCCTGCTTAGAGAATCCTATGGATAGAGGAGCCTGGTAGGCTACAATCCATAGTGTCGCAAAGAGTCAAACACGACTGAAGTGGCTGAGCATGAAGACGAGCACATAGGAATAACTAAACTATTTTTTTTTTCAGATAGTTGTAATCACTATAAAGAGATAGGGCAACATTAGGTGGTATAGTGAGGTACTCAGGTGAGAATATTTGCATGAATAGTGAAAGGGAATAATCCATGTGTAACTCTGGCCAAGAGGGGTTACAGGGAGAGGAAAATAAAAATGTCCAAGAAACAAACCGAGCCAGAGTGGCAGTCCTAGTGGGCATTGGTATTTTGTAGAATATGATTCCAAAGACCCTTTGGCATGAAGTGATGGAACTGGATGCCATGATCTTAGTTTTCTGAATGATGAGTTTTAAAGCAACTTTTAAACTCTCTTCTTTCACTTTGATCAAGAGGATTTTTAATTTTTCTTCGCTTTCTGCTATAAGAGTGGTGTCATCTGCATATCTGAGATTATTGCTATTTCTCCCAGCAATCTTGATTCCAGCTTGTGCTTCAGACAGCCTGGCATTTCACAGGATGTACTCTGCGTAAAAGCTAATTAAGCAGGGTGACAACATACAGCCTTGACGTACTTGTTTCCCAATTTGGAACCAGTCTGTTCCATGTCTAGTTCTAACTGTTGCTTCCTGACCTGCATACAGACTTTTCAGGATGCAGGTAAGGTGGTCTGGTATTCCCATCTCTAACAATTTTCCATAGCTTGTTGTGATCCATATAGTCAAAGGCTTTGGAGTAGTCAATAAAGCAGAAATAGATGTTTGTCTGGAACTCTCTCGCTTTTTTGATGATCCAAAGGATGTTGGCAATTTGCTCTCTGGTTTCTCTGCCTTTTCTAAATCCAGCTTGAATATTTGGAAGTTCACAGTTCATGTACTGTTCAAGCCTAGATTGGAGAATTTTGAGCATTACTTTGCTAGCATGTGAGATGAACACAATTGTGTGATAGTTTGAGCATTCATTGGCATTGCCTTTTTGGGGGATTGGAATGAAAACTGACCTTTTCTAGTCCTGTGGCCACTGCTGAATTTTCCAAATTTGCTGGCATGTTGAGTGCAGCACTTTCACAGCATCATCTTTTAGGATTTGAAATAGCTCAACTGGAATTCCATCACCTCCACTAGCTTTGTTTGTAGTGATGCTTCCTAAGGCCCACTTGACTTTGCATTCCAGGATGTCTGGCTCTAGGTGAGTGATCACACCATCATGGTTATCTGCGTCATGGAGATATTTTTTGTATAATTCTTGTGAATTTTTGCCACCTCTTCTTAGTATCTTCTGCTTTTGTTAGGTCCATACCATTTCTGTCCTTTATTGTGACCATCTTTGCATGAAATGTTCTCTTGGTATCTCTAATTTTCTTGAAAAGATCTCTAGTCTTTCAAATATCAAAATAGTGAAGTACATGGCAAATAATCAATAACTAAATTATGCTCAATTCTAACCTTTAAAAAATACTTGGAAATTGAATGATTAATGTATATGTAAGCATATATATGGTGGCTCAGATGGTAAAGAATGTGCCTGCAAAGCAGGAGACTCTCATTTGATCCCTGGGTCAGGAAGATATAATGGAGAAGAAAGTGGTTACCCACTCCAGTATTCTTGCCTGGAGAATTCCATAGACAGAGGAGCCTGGCGGGCTAACTACAGTCCATGGGTCACAGAGTTGTACATGACTGAGCAACTGAGCATGCACACATGCATGTAAATATTTATATGTATGTACATGTGTATCTTCAGCATAGAAATATGTAAAATACTTGAATCTTTAGATAAGCTCTTAATAAGTTTCAAAACCTATATTGTCTTATAAGAATCAGCTGAATTTAGAAAGTTTATTTCAACATTCTCCAGAGGTTCTTTGATAAAACTGGGGGCTTGCTTAGTAAATTTAAACTATATGTCTAAAGAAACAAATTTTCTTCTCATTTTTTTCTCATTCTTCTCTATTCCATTTACTCCAAGCAGAAGGAAATATGAAAAGGTAAAATAAAATTAACATTTATCCTTATGACATAAGATACTAATTTCCTAAAAGACATAAAGCAGCTTTCCTTCAAACTATACAGCATATGAGATTCACTTCAAAAAGAGAGAGTAAGAGTTGCTGTCTAAGAATATCAGTTATGGATTTCTCCCTGACATCAAGCTTAAAACAGCAATGTAATACACTAGTTTTTCCTCATGAAATGCTATTGTTACCTGAGTAATATAAAAGTGGGGGAAAAGTTAGAATTCCCACAATAACAGAGATTTTGAGGTAATTTCCCCCATTCAAATAATTATATAGAATTGGTAAGAGGGCTGTTGTTTGTCTTCTTTTCCAGATTACGTTTGGAGGATCTATGGCACAGAGTCCTTACATCACAGAGAAAGTCTGGGCTGGCAACACTCCTGTTTGCTAACCTCCTATTTCTTCTGTTCAATTAAGTTTTTGTTTTTGTTTTTTCCAACTGAGCAGTTACCATGTGTCTTTCAGAATTCACTGTTTAACTGATCTGTGCATGTGTGCTAAGTCACTCAGTTGTGTTTGACTCTGCAATCCCATGGACTATAGCCTGCCAGGGTCTTCTGTCCATGGGATTTCCCAGGCAGGAATCCTGGAGTGGGTTGCCATTTCCTCCTCCAGGGGATCTTCCCAACCCAGAGATGGAACCTCCCTCTCCTGCATTGGCAGGCACATTCTTTACCACTGAGTCACCAGGGCAGCCCTGTAATTGACCTGATATTTATGAATAAATACAATGGGTTTATGTACCTTCCTCTGTTGTGGTGCTTGAAGATGCAAAGTAAGAGCTATTCTCCCACCTTCTATACCAGTGAAAGGGGTGCTCTGTAAACCATAGGCTCACTACAGAAGAAAACTAAAAAAAGAAGTCTTGATTCTAGTTCTACATATAATGTATATATTTAATTCAAGCATTTTTACTCTCTTCCCAAATTCATGAGACTCATAGCCACTTGCTTACATTGTCAACTGTGAATTCACATCTTATTTTCACTAACATATAAAGATAGGACTTTTCATTTTAAAACTTTTGAGCCAAGCCAAACAACCAATTATCTAATCTACCCAATTTCAAATGACTAGATTATAGAAGATGCTAAAAATGTTGATGGCATAATTTACAATATATCTCCTGCCCTGTGAGGGAGATTGCAATTAAAATGCTGTATGTTCAGAGCTTCGGTATGATGGACAGGTATTTAGGTAGAAAAAAAAAAAGCTAATTTCCTTTACCCTTAGTGGTAGAAAGAATGGGCATTTTGTTCAGCTGACTTGGTTTTATGCACTCTTATACTTAAGTAGAAAAAATATAAATGTACAATAATAAAGTAATGATAACAGTCATGTTCCATTTTCCTTTTCTATCTTAATAGCCCCAGGTAGGTAATTTTACTGTGTATATAAATCATTAGTCTTCAGCAGCCACTCGGTTCTCTAGTTATTCTTAGGCTCCAAAGCAGTTTTATTTTGCTAAGAGCCATTCCTGATTGTCTCGAGAGTGATGACAGGGGTGAGGAAGAATTTAAATTAACTTCAAGGTACATTTGCTTCTATTATGCAGGAATAATACCCCCATGACATATAGGCCATTCTCTAGTCAAATACTAACTTACAATTGTCCTGTATCAGTATAACCAGTGTGCGGTGCCAAATCCTTTCTGACTCAGCTTGATTTCAATGAGCATCTTTGATGACTTCAAATTTGTAGTGTAAAACAAAAGCAGCAAACACAAAATTCCCCAAAAAACATAACCAAGGATGGGTTTCAGGGAGGAAACCAGAAGAAAAGCCTTTGCAATAAATAGAATTCCCCAAATGAAGCCAAATAAAATGCCAAATGAACTTAAAGGATTTAAGTGATTTATCAAGACACAATGGTATAAATAGTTGTGAAAATAAAATTAATAGTAAAATTAATTATAATCAGTAAAACTTGGACAAGCAGTTTAATGATTCTAGACCTCAATTCATGTTAAGAATCCTTGACTTACTGAGATCTAATGTTAGAGTTTCCATAATCTTCATATTTTTACAAATGTATTTTATAAGTATTTAGGGCACAATTTAGTCCAGAATAGTTTTTTTTTCTTTTTTTTTTTAAGAAATAATGGAATAAATAAATGGGAAAAATAAAGGAACAACCTATTATTCTTTTAAAGACTTTCTTGATCTTTGCCTATTTTCATATGTATAATGTCCTTCATTCACTGAGTCATGTCCAACTCTTTGTAGCGCCATGGACTGAAGCATGACAGGCTTCCTTGTCCATCACCAACTCCCGGAGTCTGCTCAAACTCATGCCCATCCAGTCAGTGACGCCATCCAACCATCTCATCCTCTGTCATCCCCTTCTCCTCCCACCTTCAATCTTTCCCAGCATCAGGGTCTTTGTTAATGAGTCGGCTCTTCACATCAGGTGGCCATAGTATTGGAGTTTCAGTTCAGCATCAGTCCTTCCAATGAATATTCAGGGTTGATTTCCTTTAGGGTTGACTGATTTGATCTCCCTACTGTCCAAGGGACTCTCAAGAGTCTTCTCCAACACCACAGTTCAAAAGCATCAGTTCTTCAGTGCTCAGCCTTCTTTATGGTCCAACTCTCACATCCATACATGACTACTAGAAAAACCACAACTTTGAATCTACAGAACTTTTTTTGGCAAAGTAATATCTGATTTTTAATAAGCTATCTTGGCTGGTCATAGCTTTACTTCCAAGGAGCAAACGCCTTTTAATTTCATGGCCACTGTCACCATCTGCAGTGATTTTGGAGCCAAGAAACATCTCTCTGTTTCCATTATTTCCCCATCTACTTGCCATGAAATGATGGGACCAGATGCCATGATCTTAGTCTTCTGAATGTTGAGTTTTCAGTCAACTTTTCAACTCTCCTCTTTCACTTTCATCAAGAGGCTGTTTGGTTCTTCACTTTCTGCCATAAGGGTGATATCATCTGCATATCTGAGGTTATTGATATTTCTCCCAGCAATCTTGATTCCAGCTTGTGCTTCAGGCAGCCTGGCATTTCACATGATGTATTCTGTGTAAAAGCTAAATAAGCAGGGTGACAATATACGGCCTTGACATACTCTTTTCCCAATTTGGAAGCAGTCTATTGTTCCATGTCTGGTTCTAACTCTTGCTTCTTGATCTGCATACAGGTTTCTCAGGAGGAAGGTAAAGTGGTCTGTATAATGTACGTAATTATAATATGAAGGTAAGTTGGAAGATGGAAAACTCTATGATTTTCTATTTCTTCTTGTATCTAAGAAAGGTATATAATTTTATAGTGCAAACAAGAACTAATAAAGAATACAACTTCTGTGCCTGGTATGTAATAATTTTTTGAAAAATATTTATTGAATTGATGCTATAACACCTTGTGTGCAAAACCTGAGAATAAAAATGATTAAAGGAATAGAAAGATAAGGCACAGGATAAGCACCCATAAGGTAGGTCAGAATTATCTCACTTGAACTAATCCCCTGAAATTCATGTCAGTTAGAAAAAGAACAGCCCCTCTTTGGGTCGCTCTCTGTCTTTGGTGGCTTCAGATTGTCTCTTGGCAGTCCCAGCTCCGCCAGTAGATGAAAAGTATTGTAGAATGGTGACTGACCTGCTTAGTTTTGTGAGCTGCGTTTGTCTGATTTGAGGAACTCCCAGTTACTCTTTTAGACCTCATCTCAGGGAGCGTCAATGTGACTGGGGTAACTCCTGAACCTCTCACTTTTGGCTGTGCTCATGAAATCCTCCCTGTATCTGGAAAGCTTGTTAACTCATGGTGAAGAGAGGTGGGAAGGTGAGGTGTGCTAGGCAATAAAGCGATGTGGCATTCTGACAATGTGCCCTTTTGCCCCCAACCCCTGAATAGGGACAAAAGGCTAGAATAGACAGATTAAAGCCACAGCACCAGCACCACTGCCATCTGGCTGACATCTAGGGTCTTCCTAGGAATTCAGAGTACGCATAAGCCAAGCCTTCCTAATCCTTGTATGAAGAAATGGTGATCATGCACTTTTGGGATCTGTTCAGATTTCCTGCCCCTGATGATCTGGTTTGGCCCAGCTGCCTTGCTCCCCTTTCCTCTGGCACTCCTGGCATGCACCCAAGCTTGTGCCACACCTGAGAACAACTGATGTTTGACCTGACACATTCTTCCTTATCCCCTCCTTATCCCGCTCCCTTAAGGATACTTTCGGGGGTTGTGATTTTCATTCCTGGAATCTACTGTGTCTTAGAAGGTTCCTTTTGAAAATTTCTGGTTCCTTCACTGATGCCTATGGTTTGAATGTGGAGAAAGATATCCAGTAATTAATAACATGTTTTTCCACTAGAAGTTATAGGCCCTTTTCACCAAATGTGTGCCCTATTTTATGATTGAGTTTTCTTCTTGGAAATGAGGCTCCAGTTTGTGGATATCAATAAAATGATATTTTATGTGCCAGAGCAGGATTAAACATAACTTATGACAGAAATGGACTGTTTCATCCCCACCCAACTTTTCCCCTGCTATCAACAAGTTTCTTCTACTGTATAAGGCTGCATCTCCAAGTCAGAGGGAAAATGAGAAATAAGCAGGTCTGCACCTTTCCAAGGAAAATGCTTTCTGTTGCTAATTTACATCTCTTTCCGTCCATTGAGTATATATATTAATAAACCAGTGGCATACATATATAATAGTTGATAAAAAATTGAATTATATAGTTTTAATTATAAATATCTTACTATATGACAGGCCTTGTACTAAGTGTTTTGTATTCAGTTTCCTATCTGACACCAAAAATACAGTATGAAGAAAATATTAACTAGATTTTGCAAATGAAAATTAAATATTATGAGATAATTTAATCTGCTTAAAGTTATCCTAGTTAATTAATGCAGAACCAAAGGTTCAAATCTATTTTTCACCGTTTTTAAAGGCTATAATCTTAAAAAAAATAAGATAATACCTTTAAATTTTAATTCTTTAGTATATACATTGAACATTGCCATGAAAGAAGGCAAAACTTGGTCTACAAAAATTACTAGTTTGGCAAAGATTTTTTTTAAATTATGAAAATAATTATTTTCTTTGTAAAATGTATTGATTATGAAGTACTCCCATGTACTATTGGGGATAAAGTAAAAATTTCCCAGCTGTCTATTTTGTGATATCTACAGGGTGAAATAAAAATGAAAGGGTTTGCAGAGATACTGGATTTGCTCTAGTGTCATTTAGCTGTATTTCCTGCCACTTCAGGGAGCCAGGCCCTCAGGTAGGAGCCTGACTTTGAATCTGGACTGGCACCACTTCAAGGAGAAAAAAGCCTTGCACTTAAGTTCAGTGACAAAGTCTGCCCTTCTCTTATTTCCATTATGATTCCTTGTTCTTACTGCCCTGCTGATTCCTCACTAAATTTCACAATTAATAAAGTGTAACAGTGGTCAAAAAAAAGAGCTGTTTATCCAGGTCAGTGAGCAAAAGAACTCTGGGCCAGCGAGCTGAAGCAGATACCATCCCGTCCTAGATAGACGCTGGGTAGAACTGTCAGCTCTTAAAAGAAGGACAGATTTTATTCATCATTTTGCTAATTTTTAAGTAACAGAAGAGGAAACCAAGGACCACAGAGCTCATGTTAATGATCTGTGGAATACACTGCAGATTTTTATTCTATACCTGGGTTTTTGGACTCCAAATGTTTGTTTCACCATGCCACCTATGTAAAACAAACAGCCAAACACAGCCTACCTTAAAGCAGGTTTTCATGAAAACACACACACACGCCTACTAAGGCATAAGCTGCAGAAGGCAAACATAGCACTTATTTACTGCTATATCTCTGGGCTTCCCAGGTGGCTCTAGTGGTAAAGAACCCGCCTGCCAATGCAGGAGACCCAAGAGACATGGGTTCGACCCCTGGGTCGGGAAGATTCCCTGGAGGAGTCAATAACAACCCACTCCAGTATTCTTGCTTGGAGAATCCCAAGGACAGAGGAGCCTGGCGGCATACAGGCTATAGGGTCGCATAGAGTCGAACACGAGTGAAGCAGCTTGGCACACACTGAAATATCTCTAGCATAGTCTCAGGCTCCAAAATCCAGCTTCAATAGAGGGACCTCAGTTACTGATGAAACTATTTGCAGGGCAGGAATAGAAACACAGATACAGAGAACAGACTTGTGGACACAGGATGGGGAGAGAGAGGGTGTGACAGAATGAGATAGTACCATTGACACATTTATATACACACCACCATGTGTAAAATAGAGAGCTAGTGGGAAGCTGCTGGGTAGCACAGGGAGCTCAGCTTGGTGCTCTGTGATGACCTAGGAGGTAGTGTGGAGGCGGGGCGGGAGGGAGGGCCAAGAGGGATGGGATAGATGTATACATGTAGCTGATTCCCTGGTAGCTCAGCTGGTAAAGGATCTGCCTGCAATACAGGAGACCTGGGTTCGATCCCTGGGTCTGGCAGCTCCCCTGGATAAGGGCTTCTCCAGCAGCCACTGGAGAAGGCTACCCACTCCAGTATTCCGGCCTGGAGAATTCCTTGGACTGTATAGTCCATGGGTTGCAAAGAGTCGGATTCAACTGAGCAACTTTCACACATAGCTGATTCACATTATTGTATAGTAGAAAGTGAGTACTGCAAAGCCAATATACTCTATTTTTTTGTAAGCACTTATTTATTTATTTATTTTTTTAAAGAAGAAGGACCTCAACCCCTGAGATGTGACGTTTTTGAGTTTGCAGGCTTTGGGACATGTCAGCCCCTCCTCTGGATTGATCATGGTCTGGAATCAAAGTCTCGTGATTTCACCTCCAGTCAAGGACATAACGTTCCTGAGCCAGCTGTTATCTGCAACTACTGGGGTCAAAGGCTTGCAGTTGCAACTCTAGGACCTGGGCAGTCAAGGATTTCCAGTCTGATCTGCAGCCTCAGCTTTCTACCTGGCTTTGTTGCCTTGGGGATTTGACCAGTTTCCTGGGAGCAGATTTCAGTGCTTAAAATGCTTTGCAGGATATTAACTCTCTCTGAGAAGACAGCCTGTGGAGAACCTCTCCATCAAGTAAACCCTTAGTTCCCACCAGCACACACGTATTATCATTAACTATATGACCAACATCAGGCAGTGTTAGGAAAGCTGACAGGGTTATTGACTCTAAAACGATGTGGCCTTACACATATTTTTAGATGGTCACATTCATGTTTGGCATTTCAATTAAATTGTAAGTGAGAAAGTGCCACAATTATACCTCTTTGTTTTTTAAAATCTTTCTAGGAATAAAATGTGTACCTAAATGTCCTTTTAATTTGGGATTCCTATGAATCCAAATGTCTTTCTATGTGGTGATATCACTGCTGCTGCTGCTAAGTCACGTCAGTCGTGTCCAACTCTGTGTGACCCCATAGACGGCTGCCCACCAGGCTCCCGTCCCTGGGATTCTCCAGGCAAGAATACTGGAGTGGGCTGCCATTTCCTTCTCCAAAGCATGAAAGTGAAAAGTGAAAGTGAAGTCGCTCAGTCGTGTCTGACTCTTCGCGACCCCATGGACTGCAGCCTATCAGGCTCCCCTGTCCATGGGATTCTCCAGGCAAAAGTACTGGAGTGGGCTGCCATTGCCTTCTCCAGTGATATCATTAATACTATTTAATTAATGTCCTAGTCATAATGTAAAAATGTTTAAAAGTATAATGTGTTGAAGCAATAGTTCTCAATTCTGGTGCACACTAGAATCAACTGGGAGGTTTTAAAAATCCAAATGTCCAAAACACATCGTAGCCTAAAGAAATCAGTATTTCTTGACTTGGGATCCAGTCATCTATATTTTTTAAACTTCTCAGGTGATTCCAATATGAATCCGTATTTGAAAAGTTCTATTCTTAGAATGTATTGTATGACTAGAGAAAGGATAACCTGATTTTTACTATATTGATTATACATACATGCAGACATTTGTGTGTCTCTTGCTATTGAAATAATTTTTAAATTACAATAATTTTTAGTAACAGTTGAAATAATTGTCACTAACAAATGTTTCTATCACAGATAAGCAAATAGCATTTTTTTCTATAATTAGTCAATATATTAAGTTCATACCTTGCAATGCTAAATTATAGTATTTGCATAATCCTGATGTAAAACCAGTACCCAGATATTTTGGGATCACCTGTATTTCAAGATTGCAACAAGGGAGTGACCTCAAAATTTCACATAAATCATTGCTTGAATATTTTTTGCTGTTGCATGATCCCTAAGAAGTTAATTTAGACAAAAATAGATGCTAACCAATGTTTTTTCTTTCTGCTGTTTAAAAATACATATCTCAGCAACCGCAGAGGCAGTATCATCAGATTATGGGAATTAATCAATTATTTCAGGCCACTGTGATGCAGACTCAATTTTGAAGGCATACCAATGGCAATATATTCTCTTTGGAGCTAATTTGGATTTTCTCCTGTGAAGTTATTTCTTTGGGTTGTATCATAAGAATTTGATTATTTATCAGTTATTGGCGATTTTATACATGATGCTTGGATTTTAAATATATAAACAAAACGGGCATTTCTGCTTTACATAAAACACTTAGAATCTAACAGAGGAAATTGTAGCTCTTTTCAGAAATATATTTCTGCTTCTATTAAGATGCTGAGGCTTTAATGTAAGGAAGGAACTAAGATGATTCTGTATTAACTGGATGTGAAATGTTCCCTCTTCTGTTACCCTGAAAATACCTCTGCACTAGTGAAGATAAAAGATGAGTTTTTCATAATCTCTGTCTACCAAAGAGATAACTTTGCATCTGAACTATATCCATGTATATGAATAAGCCCCTAAAGAAACTTGATAATTGCATAGCATACAATTAAGACAGAAGAAATTAAAAAATCCTATCATATTTTAAGGGTGTGAAAAGGAAGAAGTTTGTTGGTTATCACTTTTTTCCCCCCAAAAAATGCAATCTAACATGGAGGAATAGCTTAGAATTTATTAAATTAAAAACAACATTTTTGACTATTTGAAAAGCAATGCACTTAATTAAATCATTAGCGCCTCAGCCTGTGTTTCTACAAAAAAGAGGAAAGATCCTTACAATGAATAAAACTCTCTGAAGTGTCAAAATGGTTATTGCCAGTGTCACAAACTGAGAGTTTACAAATTAGGGTAATCAGGAGCAAGAAAATTTTATTAAATTAAATTATAATGTTTAATTATGTCATATAATTTACTCTTACTTTAGATACCTTATATATATATATATATATATATATACACACACCACATTAGCTATGTATCACATAGCTAATAAATGGTAGGTTCAAAATGAAAGAGTTGATCAGCCCTTACCCATAACAATTATCTGGGAAGGATAATAAATGACATGAGTCAAATTTAGCACTATTAGAATAGCAATGTAATTTTCTGTTTTTCTTTTAAATAATCTTCTTTTCATGTTCCATTTTCTAAACTGAGTTAAGGTTCTTAAGGAATCTCATGACTCTTTTTTTTTTGTTTGTTTTTAGTTGGAGGCTAATTACTTCACAACATTTGTCATACATTGATATGAATCAGCCATAGAGTTATGATACCCATCACCACTTTCAAATTGTTAATCCTGGTAATTTAGAATCTATATGTTTTATGGCAAAAGATAACACTATCCTATGACTGCAATGAAAGGGTGGGCATTCTCTGTCTGAGATTTTAAATATAATAAAGTATACTTCTGTTATAAAAGAATAAACACTGAACACTTTAGAACCTAAGTGTGAGTATTATAGACTAAAACATAAATATATGTCTTAATGGGGTTTTCCTCACTTTTAGTCATGCACTTGGTGAAGCTCTGAGCTCAGCCACCTACTTTGCTTCATGTGTTAAGGTGAGGACTTCCAGCTAAATTTAATGGTGATGTAAGGAACAGCCTCATCCATAGCAGCAAAACCCAGTAACTACTATTTTTAAGGTTTATAAAGAAAGCAGAGCATATGGCAACCACTTTTAACCTTTTTCACACACAAAATGAAAGCGGGAAAAGGATTGAGAGAAATAAAAAGTTCACCACCAAAGGTGTTATTGTTCAGTCGCTAAGTTGTATCTGACTGCTTGCAACCCCATGGACTGCAGCATACCAGGCTTCCCTGTCCTTCACTATCTTCCAGAGTTTGCTCAAACTCATGTCCATCGAGTCGGTGATAACACCCAACAATCTCATCCTCTGTCGCCCCTCTTCTCCTTTTGCCCTCATTCCCAGCATCAGGATCTTTTCTGAAGAATCAGCTCTTTGCATCAGTTGGTCAAAGTATTGGAGCTTCAGCTTCAGTGTCAGTCCTTGTAATGAATATTCAGGGTTGATTTCCTTTAGGATTGACTGGTTTGATCTCCTTGCAGTCCAAGAGATTCAAAAGAGTATTCTCCAGCACCACTATTCAGAAATGTATGTCTGTATGTTAGTAATTCACAACTAGTGGCCCATTCTAGACCAACTATAGGGACATAGGGGTGGAACACAAGGAAGAAATCAGAAAACACCACTTGTTTTCCTTTTTGGAAGGTTTTCTTCTGCTCCTAACATTTTGTGTCTCCTTAAAACCTTAGAAATGGCTCAGTAAAATAGTAAATCATTTTATCAGTCTAACAGGGAGATTGAGAACGCTGTAATTGAGGATAAAGTATGATATGCGCTCTTAGAGGAGTGCTTCCCAAATGATATGATGTCCTGGAATCTTGTAAAAAATGAAGTTTCTGGATTAGTAGGTCTGAACTAGAGCCTTAGGTTCTGACTTTATTATTATTATTATTATTTTTAATATTTAGTTGTGTCAGTTCTTAGTTGTAGCACACAGACTCTCTAGTTGTGGTGGGCAGGCTCCAGAGTGTGGGCTCAGTAGTTGTGTTGCCCTGCAGCAGATGAGATATTAGTTTCCTGACCAGGGATGAAAGCTGCAACCCCTGGAGCACTAGGGAAGTCCTAAGTCCTGCCTGTTTCTGGCAATACCAATTCTGCTGGTGTTTGGACATTTTGACTGGCACAGTCTTAGAACATAAGATGACCTGAAACACAAGACAGGTGAGCAAAATATGTCATAAGAGGAAACACTGCAATTTCAGATTGAGAAAAAAGGAGAGTTGGTTATAGGATTAGCAATGCCCCCAAGAGAGAGTTGTACCATTTGTTAATATCACATGCATTTCTTTTCTAAATTTTAAAAGTAACATTATTTTAAAGACAGTAACTCTTCCTGTAGGTTGATTTCTGCAAGTTTAAGCTGTAAGACTACCAATTGGGCACAAATGCATTTTCTCTCTTCCTTATTCGATTCAACTGTTATTGGTATGTGAATTATCTATTTCCTAATAATTATGGGTTTTCCAAGACCAGTTGCTTTATCTCATGCTAGCTTTCCAAAAATAGTGCATTCTTGGGCCTTAACCCTGCTATACTGCCTGTGTGTGCACACAGCAAATAAAAATACATTTATAACATCAGCCCAATGAATATATAATTGGGAAGGAAAGTTTTCTGAGGGAGAGAAAAATGACTATATTTGAAAGACAAAAGTATGTGTGTGTGTGTGTATACACATGAAAGAAAGTGAAATTGTTAGTCACTCAGTCATGTCCCACTCTTTGTGATGCCAAGAACTGTAGCCCATCAGGACCCTTTGTCCATGGAATTCTCCAGGCAAGAATACTGGAGTGGGTTGCTAGTCCCTTCTCCAGGGGATCTTCCTGATCCAGGGATTGAACCTGTGTCTCCAACATTGAAGGCTGATTCTTTATCATCTGAGCCACCAGGAAAGCACAAATATATGTACATATATATGTGTGCATGCCTGCTCAGTCACTTCAGCCATGTCCGACTCTCTGCAACTTCATGGACCATGGCCCGCCAGGCTCCTCTGTCCATGGGATTCTCCAGGCAATAACACTAGAGTGGGTTGTCATTTCCTTCTCCAGCAATAAAGTATGAAGTGAGTGAAGGGAATGAAGTGAAGTTGCTCAGTCGTGTCCGACTCTTTGTGACCCCATGGACTGTACCCTACCAGGCTCCTCCGTCCATGGGATTTTCCAGGCAAGAGTACTGGAGTGGGTTGCCATTTCCTTCTCCAATATATATGTGTACATATGATATAAATTTGCCGACAAAGGTCCATATAATCAAAGCTGTGGTTTTTCCAGTAGTCATGTATGGATGTGACAGACCATAAGGAAGGCTGAGCACTGAAGGACTGATGCTTTCTAATTGTGGTGCTAGAGAAGACTCTTGAGAGTCTCTTGGACTGCAAAGAGCTCAAACCAGTCAATTCTAAAGGAAATCAACCCTGAATATTCATTGGAAGGATTGCTGTTAAGGCTGAAGCTCCAATACTTTGGCCTACTGATGAAAAGAGTCAACTCATTGGAAAAGAGCCTGATGGAAAAGATTGAAGGCATAAGAAGGGTCGACAGAGAATGAGATGTTTAGATAGCATCACTAGCTCAATGGATATGAATTTGAGCAAACTCCAGGCGATAGTGGAGGACAGGGAAGCCTGGAGTGTTGCAGTCCATGGGGTTGCAAAGAGTCAGACATGACTTAGTAACAGAACAACAATGATATATATATATGTACTGTTGATATAATAATATTTTACTGAAGCTCCACTGTTAAGTCCATAGTGGAAACTTAGGAGGTGTCAAAAGAGTTTCAGTAAACGAAAACTGATCTGAGACTCCAGACATTTCTGTTTCAGGGGTCCCTCTGACAGCCAGTTGTATAAAAATCCTGGGAAAATTTTTGCACATCTATAGGTATTTCTTTATCTGCAAAATGAAGGATCTAAGTTATATTCTAGTGATAACAATTTATGGATAAAAAATAAATGCATAGCCTTTAAAAGTCTTCTCTTTTGAGGTTGCTTCTCTTTCTCTAAGGAGACAAGTACTATTACTTTCTGTTCCATAGGGCAGTCTGGGCCCACTAGCTCATCAGTAGTGAAATATTTATTTTTTTAAAAATGCTGACAATAAGTTTGAGGCATGATTTAGTTTGTAGGTTCAAGATAAAAATGTTCCTCATCAGTCCTTTTAAATTGAAAGTAAATTGCTATTAGAAAAGTAATTACTACAGGAGAAAGAGAAAGGTAGCCTTGCTTATGAGATGCCCCCTCAATAGTGTTTCTTTAAAGGGTTCATTCAAGGAGAGATGCCTGGTGGGCAGACAACAAGGAGGAAGGAGATACTAACTTGTGTTGTTAAGTGGATCCCTTGCAGCCTCATTTACCCAGGAAATTAATTGAAATTCCTTTAAGAAAAATATCGCTACCACAAGAAACTATATCCTCCCTAAACATTACCAAGTTATCTGCCAAGAGTACCTTTTATTATTATATGAAATTAAAATTCATTGAGCATAAGTGAGACAGAGTACTAGATGCTGAGGTTACACATACAAGTAAACAGCATTCTATGTCCTGCAGGAATTCCTTTATAGCTGTGACAGAGACAAAAACATAAAGGGAAAATGACATTTATTTAATGTTTGCATGCCAACTGGATCAGGTATATAGATTATGTTGGCTTCACTGCTACCCATTAATAAGGTAGGTATGTGTGCCCTTTTGCCCAGTAAGTGACTCAAGCCCAGGCAAGATGAAATAGCATGCGTAAGAAACAGTGCAGCTGTGATTTGTACTCAGGCTTTTCATGGCATCTAGTCCCATCACTTCCTAAGAAATAGTAGGGGAAAAGTGAAAAGAGTAACAGATTTTATTTTGTTGGGCTCCAAAATCACTGTGGATGATGACTGCAGTCATGAAATTAAAAGACGCTTGCTCCCTGGAAGGAAAGCTATGACAAACTTAGAGTATTAAAAAGCAGGGACATCACTTTGCTGGCAAAAGTCCATAGAGTCAAGCCGATGCTTTTGAACTGTGGTGTTGGAGAAGACTCTTGAGAGTCCTTTTACTGCAAGGAGATAAAACCAGTCAATCCTGAAGGAAATCAACTTTGAATATTCATTGGAAGGACTGATGCCTAAGCTCCAATACTTTGGCCACCTGATGCAAAGAGCCAACTCACTGGAAAAGACCCTGGTGCTGGGAAAGATTGAGGGCAGGAGCAGAAGGGGATAAGAGAGAATGAGATGGTTGGATGGCATCATCAACTCAATGGACATGAATTTGAGCAAACTCTGGGAGGTAGTGGATGACAGTAAAATTTGGTGTGCTGCAGTCTATAGTGTCTCAAAGTGTCAGACACGACTCACCAACTGAACAACAAAAAATTTTCTAACTTCAGAGCTTTTGCTTTTTCAGTGCAGCACCACTCAGCTAAATGGATGAATTATAATACTCCTTGATACCAAGTGCAATGAAGCCAGGAAAGAGATGAAACTAAACCTGCCCTGAGAAAGCAGAGAAGATTTGACATTGTACAAAACTGTGAGCTGAGCCTTGAGGAATGAGGATTTTACCTGGAGGAAAATGGCATTACAGGCAGCATGACCAGTATCATTTATTCAGCTTCCAGATGGCAAGAAAGGCTTGAGCTATTATCTGACAAAAATGTCCTGGGCATTACAAAAGCTTTCTTCCCTTTTGACCATAATGTTTTTGTCTTGGTTTTGGCTGCTATAACAGAATATCTTAAAATAGGTGGGTTATCAACAACAGAAGTTTATTTCTCTCAGTTCCGGAGGCTGGAATTCCAAGATCAGTGCCACCACTGTTCAGAGTTCTGATGAAAGTCTCTTGCATGTTGCAGACTACCAAATTCTCCTGTAGCCTCACACAGTGGAGAATAGAGTAAGGAAGCAAGCACTCAGGATTTACAGAAACATGAATCCCACTCATTCCAATCCCAAAGAAAGGCAATGCTAAAGAATGTTCAGACTACCACACAGTTGCACTCATCTCACATGCTAGCAAACTAATGCTCAAAATTCTCCAAGCCAGGCTCCAACAGTAGATGAACTGTGAACTTTTGGATGTTCAAGCTGGATTTAGAAAAGGCAGAGGAAAGAGGAAAAGGCAGAGATTAAATTGCCAACATCCGTTGGAACATCAAAAAAGCAAGGGAGATCCAGAAAAACATCTACTTCTGCTTTATTGACTACTCCAAAGCCATTGACTGTGTGGATCACAACAAACTATGGAAAATTCTAAAAGAGATAAGAATACCAGGCCACCTTACATGCCTCCTGAGAAATCTGTATACAAGTCAAGAAGCAACAGAACCAGACATGGAACAACAGACTTGTTCCATATTAGAAACGGAGTATGTCAAGGCTGTATGTTGTCACCCTGCTTATTTAACTTATATGCAGAGTACATCACGCAAAATGCCAGGCTGGATGAAGCACAAGCTAGAATCAAGATTTCCGGGAGAAATATCAATAACCTCAGATATCCATATGACACTACCCTTATGGCAAAAAGCGAAGAAGAACTAAAGAGACTCTGGATGAAAGTGAAAGAGGAGTGAAAATGTTGGCTTAAAACCCAACATTCAAAAAACTAAGATCATGTCATCCACTACCATCACTTCATGGCAGATAGATGGGGAAACAATGAAAACAGTGAGAGACTTTATATTTTTGGGCTCCAAAATCACTGCAGATGGTGACTGCAGCCATGAAATGAAAAGATGCTTGCTCCTTGAAAGAAAAGCTATGACCAACCCAGACAGCATATTAAAATACAGAGACATTACTTTGCCAACAAGCGTCTGTCTAGTCAAAGCTATGGTTTTTCCAGTAGTCATGTATTGATGTGAGAGTTGGACTATAAAGAAGGCTGGGTGCTGAAGAATTATGCTTTTGAACTGTGGTGTTGGAGAAGATTCTTGAGAGTTCCTTGGACTGCAAGGAGATCAAACCAGTCAATCCTAAAGGGAATCAGTCCTGAATATTCATTGGAAGGACTGATGCTGAAGCTGAAACTCCAATACTTTGGCCACCTGATGCGAACAAGTGTCTCATTGGAAAAGATCCTGATGCTGGAAAAGATTGAAGGTGGGAGAAGAAGGGGACGACAAAGGATGAGATGGTTAGATGGCATCCCCGACTCGATAGACATGAGTATGAGCAAGCTCTGGGAGTTGGTGATGGACAGGGAAGCCTGTTGTGCTGCAGTCCATGGGGTTGCAAATGTCAGATACGACTGAGGGACTGAACTGAACTGAATCCCATTCATAAGGATTCGAGACTCACAGCCTCATCTAGTCTTAATCACCTCCCAAAGGCCTCTTATTACCATCACTTTGGGAGTTAGAGGTTCAACATATGAATTTGGGGAGAGGAAAAAAAATATTCAGTCCATCACAGCCTTTAAAGAGTAAGTGGAAATATTTTTAACAGAATACAAACTTAGAAGGCAACACCATTTTATTTTTTTAAACTTTTTATTTTATATTAGAATATAACCAATTAAAATGTTATGATCATTTCAGGTGGATAGCAAAGGGACTCAGTCATACATATGCCTGTATCCATTCTCCCCCAAACTCCCTTCCATCCAAGCTGCCACATACCATTGAACAGAGTTCTATGTGCTATACAGTAGGTCCTTGATGGTTACCTGTTTTAAATATAGCAGTTTATCCATGTCCATCCCAAATTCCCTAACTATACCGTCCCCCAATCCCTCGCCCCCTGGCAACCATAAGTTGATTGTCTAAGTCTAAGTCTGTTTCTGTTCTAAAATTAAAAGTTTCTGTTTTATAAATAAGTTTATTTACATAATTTCTTTTCATTTTTGCATATAAGGGATGTCATATGATATTTCTCCTTCTTTGTCTGATTACTTTGCTCATTATGACAAGCTCTAGGTTCATTCATGAGCCAATACCATTTTGAAAGATAAACTATAGGACCTACTTTACAAAATATATCTGTTGATTCAATAAATGCTTACTTTGTTCAAATAATGTTTAATGAAAATTTACATTTGTGTAAAGGTCTGTCATTTCAAATAACTTCTTTGTTTTAGACAGAACCAGCTAGAAGATCATTTCAGGTTTCATAACCCCTCTAATCTCAAAGTTTTTACCAACTAACAAGTAATAAGTAATTGGAAAATAACATAATAAAACAAAAAGCAGGATATTGAAATTAGAAGTTGGTTAGAATCCAATTTTGGTCAATTTTCTGTTATGGGCTAGTAAAAATATCCAACACTTTCTATATAACACTTTTAAAATCACAAAGTAAAACTTTGGCAGGAAAAAAAAGAGTTTTTTCTTACAAGAGATAGGATAGAATGGTTTGTTGACAATGGGTTTTGCAATACAAATAAGCTTTAAATGTTTACAAACTTCCATGGGACTTCTAAATTCACCATCATTTTCAAAGATGAAAATCAGTACTACTTGCCCTTTGTATCAGTCTAGTTTTCTAAATAATTTTCCATCATGCATATGCCTGAGAATGTTAACTTCATAACATTTTGGATACTTGGAAAGAAAGTTTTCACTCATGGTTCATATAATACATTTCCACTTAATAGCACATGACTTGTTTTGTAATGTAATGAAGTTATATATTATAAATAAACATCTATTGTTCACCTGAACTTTATGGCACTATGTGGTTAATTGTTTTATTTTCTTAAGAAATATTATGTGCTTATCATACCTCATCACATTTTCATCATTTTCATCAGGGCTATAATGCCACATGTGCATGCAGTTGCTAACAAGGCCATAACAGGGGAAATATGGGCAAGAAAACATATCACATAAAGAGACAATCCTCCACTGTATGGATTGTATAAAATTAAATTAGCTTTGAAACAGTCATTATATTATGGGGTTGGGGAACAGTGGGACAAGCAGAATAGAAGAATGGTCTTTATAGCCAGACTTGCATAGATTCAAATATCATTTACCAACTATGAAGTCAAGTTGGAGTATTAGAATCTCTGGAGCACAAATGATAAGGTTCAATTTTAGCTTTTTGTGCAGTCTTTTCTGATCCTACATCCTTTTCTATTGCAAGTTTTATCATACTGCTGTACTCACATAGAACTGTATTTATAGTTCTATTTTAATATTCACCCATTTACTTTTATATTTGCGGTATGTCAAACTGATAAACTAGACTTTCAGATCCTTGAGGGCAGTAAGGCATTGATCTTTTTATCATTAAATACAGTATAGTAAAAATCCAAAAGAATTCATTGAGTCAATGAAAATTAGAGCAGATGATGACTTAAAATCACCATCATAATAAACTTTTCAGCAGAAGTCCTTATATTTAAAATAAAGAGCTTTTCAAAAATGTTAAATAAACACTAGGAAATTTACCTACACACAGGATCTCAATATCACTAATTTTCTATGAACATTCAATTCATAGAAAACATAAGCATAAATAACCCTCTATAAGAAGCAAGATTATTTTTCTCTTGTTGCTAAAGCAACTTAAACTTGATCAGCTCAGTTGTGCCAATTTTTATATAGCAGATTTTGAAATTTAGATGATTAGGCACAATTCAGGAAATGAAAGCTTCACTTTAAGTACACAAATGCATGACTTCCAATACTTTAATGTATGAGTCCATTATTATTTAATCCGAAAACATCTTTCTTGAGCCCTAACAATATGGTCAGCACTCTTTGGGGCACTGGGGGAGGGGACTGAAAGGGAATAGGATTCCATCCTTGCCTATGTTGAAGCTTTCAGCTGGGTAAGGGAAATAAAAATGTAAATAAACAGTTGCAGCACAACCTGGCAAAATGTTATAATAGAGCTAGGTACATTATATTATGGAGGCAGAAATGGTGGAATAGCTGTGAAATGTCTTTTTTTGGGGGAACTGAAAAATAATTGTGAATTATGCTAATAATAAAATCTAGGTCCCTGCTATTATAGCTGCCTTCCCTTTGAAATGCCTTTACTTTAATGGCTTTGTGAAATAAAGACTGTGACTATTGTAGATAAGCTCTGAAAAGCAAACACTGATTTTAAAAAGGAAATGCATCACAGGGACATCAGCTATGCCAGTGCATTCGAAGTGATTTTAGCAAATATTGAAACTCTATCTGACACCACAATGATCTAAACAAAATTATAATAAAATTACCTGTAATTAGAGAGCAAAATTTCTCATGGAAAGCTTTCATTTTGGGCATCTGGAAACAATAGTGTTTTCATTTCTGCTTGGCAGTTATGATCTTTGTTTGGATAAATAATGTGTGACATTTAAATAAGATCCTCTTTCCAAAACAGCCAGTGGGGATTTGGGGGAAAAACAATTAGGCTGGCATAGACTAACTAATGTTAGTCTGCTTGTATGTCACTGCAGACAGACCCAAAATCTTTGTCAAGGATAGGATATTCTAAGAACTTGGAAAATATTTGTTTTTGACTAACATCAAGTTCTACTGTTGTCTCAACAATGTAAAGTAATCTTTATATTGAGATAGAAAAACACAAACTTCCTTAAGGAAGTCATCTCTGAGCTTGCTTCCTCATATGTCAAGTGGGGAAATACGATCAAATGCAACCTGTTCTAGAAAGTCATTCTTGAGCACCTATTCTACTTTCCTGCTCATACATGCCACACTTAGATGCTTTCAGAGTATTTTCTTTATACCTTTACTTCCCATGATCTACCCAGTTTAACAGTGGAGAAATGTGTATTAGCACCCCAGGGCAATTCTCAGTCCCCCTCATCCTACCTAAAGATGTGTAAGGAGATCATTTTCTGAAACATTAACCTCTGGGGCTTCCCAACTGGCTCAGTAGGTAAAGAATCCACCTGCAATGCAGGAGATGTGGGTTCGATCCCTGGGTCAGGAAGATCGCCTGGAGGAGGGCATAGCAACCCACTATAGTTTTCTTGCTTTGAGAATCCCATGGACAGCGGGACATGGCGGGCTAGAGTCCATAGGGTCGCAAAGAGTCAAACATGAGTGAAGCGACTGAGCACGTTCTTATAATATCATGTACTCTCATTCTATTATTTAATCAGGTGCATTTATTGCTTCAGGAAACTGAAGAAATAAATTTGCTTTGTAAGCTTAGGTTTTTAATTTTTCTAAATTTATATCTAGAAGTGTCATGACATAGATGCTTTAAATAGTTTCTTTCTGTCCTGAGAGCTAATAGCATAAGGGAGGAAACTAACTATGAATGAGACATACCTCTAGGATGACTCTGACTGCGGGGCTGACCTGTGCACTTGTCCTCCCAGGTAAACTCTGGGAAAGGGGTAGGAACTTCATGGGAGTGGAAAAAATGGTTGAGTGAATGCATAAGCAATGCTTTTCAGGTGGTCTCCCTAGACCTCAGGAGAAAATTTGAGTATTTTGGGTGCATCATACAGTGACATAAATTTAGCATCAGGAGCTGAGGTCTGGCATCTGGACCCAGAGGATACAGCGGTGACTTTCTTCTCTTGGTCTCATCCACCTCTCAAGTGTTTCTCTGGTGGCTCAGCGGTAAAGAATCCACCTGCTAATGCTAGAGATATGGGTTCGGTTCCTGCGTCAGGAAAATCCCCTGGAGAAGGGAATGGCAGCCCACTCCAGTATTCTTGCCTGGGAAATCCCATGGACAGAGGAGCCTGGCAGACTACAGTCCAAGGGATCACAAAGAGTTGAACATGACTGAATGACTAAACAACAACTAAACAACCTCCCAACTGCAACTCATGGTGTTTCCCGCCTTCAGCGAGGGTGCCGGTTCACCAGGCTGGGAGCTGACTGTTGTTCTTTGAAATAGTCACAGCACTTAACCTTACTTCGCATTGCGCAGCTGTTACCTTTTCTCTCTGAGTGGATTATAAATTCCTGAAGGGTGGAATTAGTTTTTACATTTGTATATTCAGTGCCTAGCATAGTGAAGACACAAGGAGCACTCAACTAATATCTGTTAAAACAGTGATCAAATTTCATCCATATATATTTATTCATAACTTAGAAAATAACCCCGATGGAAAACATGAAAATGAGGTAAAGTTACTAAAACCAGATGAAGTGGAAAAGCATTTTTTGAATGATGATAATGTAAAACTCAAACAAAGAAATAGAAAGCAACTTCATACCCAAGTTCCTGTGTTGTGTGACTATAACCATGGCAGAAGTAATCTTTCCTTTTTCTCATACTTAAAGGACACACCAAAAAATCAATATGATTAGCCTAAGTCCAATTTCACCCTGACATTGCCTCCCCAATGGCCATGAAAGAATTCTAATGGTCTTGTTGTGGTATTTGGATAACCTGAAATGTCGATATAAATTAATTCTGCTTTTCCTCCTTGCCAGCTTCTATCTGCAACCAATTCATAACTTTGTTTCTCAAACTTGTGCCCAAACAGCCCACTCTCCTGGTAAGCACTCAGCTCTCCCTTCCCGGGCACTGACATGTCTGTGATCTCCCCAACAGCCCTTAGGGAACGCCCTGCTCCTCACAAGCTTCTTTCTACACAAATGTGAAAGAAAATGCCTTTCTTTCCAAGTAAGCTAAAAATCTTTTACTCTTTCTTTAAAACATGAAGGAAAAGGCTTATTCCCATCAGACTAAGTAAATAAGCAATAAAGCTTGAGTCAAAGATGCAAGGAGAGGAATTTTCACTTCTGCCTGAAGAATGTTTATATGTTGTCTAATTCCTTAGAGAAATGATCTATTGAGTAAAACATTTATCTTCTGCAAAAGTAACGGTTAAAAATAAAGTCATGATGTCCCTTGTGCAAATGGGCAAAGGAGACTCAACAAATCACTGTCAGAAAATGTCTAAAGGTTTTATGCATTATAGATATTTTACCTGGAAATAATTGAAATATAGGAGAATTTTTTTAAGTGTAACTTTTAAAAAATCATCCATTAATTCTGTGTAAATATAATTCCTGGAAGTTCTCTTCCTTTTTATTAAAAGACAAAATACTGAATAAAAATACTGAAATTTGGTACAATTCATCAATGAACTCATCCTGGCATGAATTTTTCTTCATGGGAAATGTTAAAACTAGGGGCCCAAGTTTTTGAATTATTAAATATATTATATACTAATGTTATTCATGTTATCTTTTTAAAAAGTTAGCTTTCAAATAAGTTATATAAATCATCTGTTTTATCTAAATTATCAAATTTATTTGCCTTAAATTCATTCAAAGTTTTCCTTATTACCCTTTCAATGTCTGTAATCAATATTTTCCTTTCAGTATCTAATATTGATTACAGATACTGATTATAGAGTCCAGAGTCAGAGGAAAATGCTAGGCAAATGATCCTCTAATTGAGAAGCCTGATAGATATTTTCAATCAGAAGCCAGGTTTGATGATGTATATATTAAAGACCATGCAAAAGAGTTGCAAAATCTTTCCCCAGGTCTTTCTAAAAAGGAAGAAAGTGAGGAATGAGAAGCGACAGCTTATTCTGTAGATTGGAACAAAATTTAATCAACTCTCAGAAATGTACAGAAAGTATTTAATGAGTGAAAACAAACTGCAGACTGTAAATTAATCAGTCAAAGTAAAAGAAGAAAAAGAAGGTATAGGTAAAGAATTGCTATCGGGATGGGGAATAAGTGTAAATCTATGGCTGATTCATATCAATGTATGACAAAACCCACTGAAATGTTGTGAAGTAATTAGCCTCCAACTAATAAAAAAATTAAAAAAAAAAAAAAAGAATTGCTGAGGCAAAATCCAAAGGAATTTAAGCCTCACTAGCTCTAATTACGTAGCAGATATTTTTCTTCTCTGTGATCACAATTTATTCAAAGTTTTAGCTGCTTCTCAGCAACTCTCAAGCCATTTAAATGCCCCGCCCCCCCCTCCCCACTTAGGAGGAAAAGGGGCTAACCAATGCAGAATAATGAGTGAAACTTTTTTTTTTCCTTTGAACTTCTTCTTTTGTTTTGGGGTGTAGCTGATTAACAATGTTGTGATAGTTTCAGATGAACAGCCAAGGGACTAAGCCATACATATGCCTGTATCCATTCTTCCCCAAACGCCCCTCTCACCCAGGCTGCCACATAACATTGAGCAGAGTTCCATGTGCTATACAATAGGTCCCTTGTTTGTTATCCATTTTAAATATAGAAGTGTGTACATCACCATCCCAAAATGAGTGAGATGTTTATATTTTCTTTACTTTGAATATCTAATAATATTGAATGCTTGAAGCATCAAACCATCCAACAAGGCTATCCTTTCTTTCAGTTAAACTAAATGTAAAGTAAAACTTAACTGCTTTTAATTATCCAATATTAACTTTTTGTTCTCTGCTGCCCTCTTTCTTTTTGACAGTTTGTCAAGTTTAATCTATGTTTTGGTTTCTCCATTACCAATGGAAAGGGAGAATTTCAATAAATCTTATGAAAAAAGGTTAGTATGTGACTTTGGATTCTATTGGGGATTTTCCTATCCATACAATGATTATGTGTCATGACAGAATATGAATCATGGTGAGTAGTAAGTATATCAGCAGTAAACAGGATATCTTCATGTTTGAGCACATAGACTTTGTAGGTAGACTGTATGAATTAAAAATCCCAGTTCAGTGAACTTGAGCACATTATTTAATTTCTTTGTGGTCCTGTTTTCTCTTCTAGAAGATGGGCTTGAAAATATTATCTACCTCCTAAAAGTGTTGAAAGGAATAAATAAATTAAAACATGAAATGTGCTTAGAAATATCTGGCATGTAATAAGTAACATATAAGTATCTGGTGTTGTATTTATCAGTTATCCATATAAAGCAATGGCAGGCTTCTCTCCTAAATCATCACCTAGAGAAGACTACTCACCAAGGGTGCCAGTGTGGGGCTTTGTGAGAATGATAAATTAACTTCTACTATGTACATTATGTCAGCTAGCATTACTTACCTAATTTAATTGCTATGTATTTTTTTTTTAATCTTTTCTACATGTTTCTGCATCCATAAGCTATATATAGTTCACTGCTTGGGTGAAAATTATATAAAGAATATTATGTGTTTTTAAAATATCCATTCACAGTTAATCACATAGATCTAGTTAACTCTTGTTTAATTGTTATAAATAACTACATTTTATGAAAAAATGTTTATCTGTTCTACTGATATATTTTTTAGATTGTTTCTAGGTTTTGTAAAGAAGTGTGCCAGCAAACATCCTTATACATTTTCTGCATATGTGATAAAATTTTCCGGTGATGAATGCTTAGAAGTAGATTTGCTGTATCATTTGGATCTTCAACTTTAATAAATAGCTCCAAATTGTGCTTGCAGATTGCACTTATCAACATACTAAGTTATCAAATGTAAATCAATTTTACCAATGTCATTGTTTATTTCATTTTCTTAACTTTTAGTAAAATTGAGCATATCTTCATGTTTCCTGGCTATTTCAGTTTCTTCTTCTGTATATTTTCTGATCAAAATCTTTGTCCATCATTTTATTAGAATGACTAGTCATCTATTATTAGTTTTAACAATCTTCTTAAATAGTCTCTGTATTAAGCCCTTACATACTTTAGATGTTATAAACATATTCCCAGCTGTGATTTAGCTTTTAAATTAATCTGTGGTGATTTAATTCATTGCAATATTATTTAGATTATTGCAGGCTAATTTATCAATGTTTTCCTTTATTGTTTCTGCTTTTTATGCCTTTTTAAAGAAAAAATTTCATACCCAATATCAGTAGGGGAAAATTGTTGTATTCTTTGTTCTAAATATTTTACAAATCAAAAGTAAATATGTCAGTTTCTTTTGAGATTGTAGTGAAGACATTAAGAAGTATTCAGGGTTCAACTTAGAACCTGGAACCTATACAGTTGATGTTTAATAAATGTTAGTTACCATTTCATTCTATTGCTTATAAATTCCAATTAACAGTTAATTCCAAGATTCAGATAACTTGAAATAGAATCAGAGAGCAGCTTTCAAGGAAGTAAATTTTTAAAAAATTAATATGACTCCAAATTTGATTTTCCCTTTTGTTCCTGCACCAAATATCTGTCTCCAAATATTAGACATGATTCAATCTCCTTGGGTCAAAGGAGAAAACAAAAATATTGGATTACAAGATGCTAACTAAACAAGGTAAAACTGGAGTACCTTCTCACTGAATATATTTAAGACTAAATTTATCTTTGGAATCTAGGAAACCTGCTGAAAAGGATATCTAATTTAAGAGAATTTTTACATGAGTTTACAAGAGTTATAAGTTCAGTGAGTGAAAGGGAAATAAGGATCTTGGAAATCTGATGATTAAAGACTTGAATTAAACTGTACTTAATACCTGGATGCAGGTAGTAGATGTGAATTTTCAGCTAACAAATGTGAAGCTACTTAATTTCACCTTTCATTTTGAAATAACAGTAGAAGTTTATTTTATATTGGCACATATATAGGGGGAGAGTAAATATTTCTGTCATAAGGTTCTGTGAGTTTTATCTGTCCTAGTAAAACTGATCATTAATATTCACTCCACACCACCATCGTTTGAGCAGCCAGTCACATGACTACAACTTGTGTTTCAAATACATTAGTCATAAATCTTTCAGTGAGGCTTTTAAAAAGAAGAGCCAACCTTACTTGTCAGATCGAAATAAATATATTTTTGAAAGGGTTATTCTATTTTTTTGAAAGATCACATTTTCTGCCATTTCCTCATTTTTTAAAAAAAAAGTTAAGTTAGCTAGGATTAAATTTCTGGCAATTCTGATATCACTGAAAACATTTATTGTACCCAGTTCATAAAATATGAGGAAAAATATATGATTAAAATGTTGAAAACTAGAAACAAAATTTAAAAGCAGTATAAAGTAATTAGGTTCAGGAGCAAACCTCGTTTCAAAAGTAAATCCACACAGTGTTTTTTTGTTTTAATTTACATATGGAGTGTGGAGATGTGACATTTACTACCCTGCCAGTTTGCTTGTCTAAATTCAGGAAATCATCAACTGCAGACATAGCCCCACCCAGTGTATGAGCCAGTCCTAACCAACAGTTTGCTTGTCTAAATTCAGGAAATCAACTGCAGACATAGCCCCACCCAGTGTATGAGCCAATCCTAACCAACAGTTTGCTTGTCTAAATTCAGGAAATCATCACCTGCAGACATAGCCCCACCCAGTGTATGAGCCAATCCTAACCAACCTGAAAGAATATTCAGAACATCAGCCATGAAAGCAGGTAGGAATTATAACAAATCATGCTCCTTTACAGTTTGATATCTGGGGAGTCTAGGCCATCACCCTCGGTGATCTGCTTACTTATGAAATGCACTCTTCTCTTTTCTTCACATATGTGTTTCCTATGTCTATAGCTGGATTTATTTGCCAGTTCATGGTTTAACTGTGATTTCTTTACTCAGTCTGCAAATACGAGAACCAAATTCTTGCCTAGATTTTGTTAGCTTTCTTCTTCTCACTATGCCCCTGAATGTTGTTAGAGCTTCAAAGCAACTAGACCTGGGTTCAAAGATCAGCTGTAGAACAGTTCACCAGCCTTCTGGACACCAAGCTTCTTTCCATCCTTCTCTTCCACTTATGTCTCTTGCAAAGTCTCTGCATATCAGACCACTTTTGCTAATGTTCAGGACACTTTGAGGCCTTAATATGTTCTTGAGCATTATAGGTTTATGTCTAGGAGAACGTGTCCTAAGATGCAATCCTTGCATCCCAAGACTTATATGATTCTTTCCTATGTCAAGTCTTTTCCCTTTTTAAAAAATTACGTTAAAATTGTTTTATTTATTTTGCTTTCTCTTTTACCTGTGGGTTTCACTTGACACAGATGTCTGACTATATTTGGAACATGTTTTATAATGGATCAGTTCAAAAGTATGTTTTTGATATATTTTCTCCAAAATTAATTTATATATCACTTTTTCCAAATCATTGCACTTCAGTCATCTTTAACTCCTTTATAGAATGTAGCAGAATCTAAATGTTAATATAAATTATTATATATGTTACATTATAGATAGATGAATTCTTCTTTTAATAATGGTGGGTTAGGTAATGGAAATGTCAAGGTCATATTTGGAAGAGATGTTGGAGTCTGGAAGAGTGACTGAGAGCAGTTAATCTGGGTAGATGTAGCAGTAATAAAAACTCATGACAACAGGAGAATTTTTAAAATGTATTAAGTAATATGTTATATAAATATATTAAGGATAATGAAAACCAGGTTTCTTGCTTTGGAGAAAGGAGTTACAAACATACAAGAAGACAAAAAGCTAGAATGAACTGGTATATTAGATTGGAATAGAGGTACAGATGTGAACTAATGGTTTCTCATATATAAGTAACTTTGGAAATGAATATAGATTTAAATGTGTGTTTAAGTTTGTGAATTTGTGTATATATATGCATATATCACACATACACACACATATATATTTGTCTGTATTCTATCCATTAAGAGCAGCAGTAACCTAAATCAATGATATTTTCTAAATATTATTTATTGTTTTCCACTAAAATGGACCAGGCCATTTAGAGAAATGATTGATTTAAGTGCTGAAGCAACAGAAGTTCAAGATGTCTTAAACTATCTTACTGCGCCAGAATGCAAGGAAGTACTCAAAGAATGTTGTGTGTACATCCAAAGGACAAAGAAACCAACTAGAAGGGGCTTTTACTGGCCGTATTTAGGATAATATGGGCTTCCCAGGTGGTGCTAGAGGTAAAGAACCTGAGTGCCAATTCAGGAGACTTAAGAAACTTGGGTTCGATTCCTGGGTTGGGAAGATCCCATGGAGGAGACAACCCACTACAGTATTCTTGTCTGGAGAATCCCATGGACGGAGGAGCCTGGCAAGCTACGATCCACAGGGCAGCAAAGAGTGGGACACTACAGAAGCAACTGTGTTCACACAAAGGTGCAGAAAGGGCTTTCAGGGGCCACATTCAGGGTAATCAAAATAAATGATGATAAAAGTACATTAAGCCAACTGAATAGCATGGGGAACCAGAGTCCATCTGATTTAAGTCAATTAATTACTAATTAAAAACTTGCTATCTATGTAGCTTCAAGAACCTCCCCATACTAATACCCAAAGGGAATAGAAAACCTTTGTGAGGATAAGTATGACAACTTAATCAAGCAACTAAAGAGAACGTATCAGTAAAGGAACAAGTCAAAAACACACCACCTGATAGGATGCAAAAAGCTAGTTCTTATGGCCAATCTTTAATCAGGTTGTTTATTTTTCTGATATTGAATCATATGACCTGTTACATGTGTTGGATATTAACTTCTTATCAGTCCTGTCATTTGCAAATATCTTCTTCCATCCATCAGGGTGTCAATTAGGCTCCATTTGTTTATTTTTACTTTCATTTCCTTTACTTTAGGAGACACACCTAAAAAAGTATTACTGTGATTTATGTCCAAGTTTGTTCTGCATATGTCTTCCTCTAAGAACTTTATAATATACAATCTTACATTTAGGTCTTTAATCCATTTTGAGTTTTTTTAATTTTTAATTTAAATTTATTTATTTTCAATTGGAGCATAATTGCTTTACAATTTTGTGTTGGTTTCTGCCATAAATCAGCATGATTCAGCCTTAGGTATACATATGTCTGCTCCCTCTTAAACCTCCTCCCACGTCCCACCCCATCTAACCCCTCTCTGTTGTCACAGAGCACCTAATTGAGCTCCCTGTATCATACAGAACATTTCCACTGCGCTATCCAATTTTACATATGGTAATGTGTATGTTTCAAAGCTACTCTCTCCATTCTTCCCACCCTCTCCTTCCCCCACTGTGTCTACAAATCTGTTCTCTATGTCTCTATACCTGCATATCCACTGCTGCCCTGTAAATATGTTCATCAGTACCATCTTTCTAAATTCCATATATATACACATTAATATATGATATTTGTTATTCTCTTTCTGACTTCCTTCACTCTGTGTTCATCAACCTCATTAGAACTGACTCAAATGTGTTCCTTTTTATGGCTGAGTACTATTCCATTGTATATAGGTACCACAGCTTCTTTCTCTATTCATCAGTCAATGGGCATCTAGGTTGCTTCCAAGCCCTAGATATTGTGAATAGTGCTACAATGAACAGTGGGGTACTGTTGAAAAAGAATGTGTCTTTTTCAATTATGGTTTCTTCAGGGTGTATGCCCAGGAGTGAGGCTGTTGGGTCATATGGTAGTTTTATTCCTAATTTTTTAAGGAATCTCCATACTGTTCTCTATAGTGGCTGTATCAATTTACATTCATACCAATAGTGCAAGAGGGTTTCCTTTCCCCACAGGCTTGTATATAATGTTAGAAAATCTTCTCATTTTATTTTTTTACATGTAGCTGTCTAGTTTCACAGCATCATTTATTGAAGAGACTGTTTTCTCCACTGTGTATTCTTGCCTTGTCATAGACTAATTGACCACAAGTTCATGAGTTTATTTCTGGGCTCTCTATTCTGTTCCATTGAGCTATGTGTCTCCTTTTTGGTATCAATATCATATAGTTTTCATTAATATAGCTTTGTAGTAGAGTCTGAAGTCAGGAAACATGATTCCTTCAGATCTGTTTTGCTTTCCAAGATTGTTTTGGTGATTCAGGATCTTTTGTGCTTCTATATAGGTTTGAAAATGATTTGTTCTAACTCTATGAAAAATGCCATTGATACTTTGATAAGGATTGCATCGAATTTGTGGATTGCCTTGGTTGGTATGGTCATTTTAGCAATATGGATGCTCTCAATCCAAGAACATAGTATATCTTTCTGTATGTTTGTGTCATCTTCAATATATTTTTTTTTCATCAGTGTCTTATAGTTTCCTGTGTACAGTGTTTTGCCTCCTTAGGTAGGCTTATTCTCAGGTATTTTATTCTTTATGATAAATAGGATTGTTTCCTTAATTTCTCTTTCTTATATTTCATTGTCAGTGTATAGAAATACAACAGATTTCTATTTATTAATTTTGTATCCTTCAACTTTACCAAATTCATTAATTAACTCTAGTAGTTTTCTGGTGGTGTCTTTAGGATTATCTATGTATAGTAGATCACACTTGGTGTGATATGGAGGAGTAAGAGAGAAAGCAGGGGGACTATAGAATAAGCAAGAACACAGAGTTTAGTAACATGACTATGATGATAATGAAGATGGTGGTAAGAAGAAGTCAGAGAGATCATGGAGATATGAAAACTTGCTGATGAATTGGAAATGACATTGGAAACAAAGAAGAAAATCAAACATAATTCTATCATATGGAGGCAAGAATTACAGAGTGAATTATAATAGCTTTAATTATGCTGGGGAAAACTGAGAGTTGGAGAAAGGCAAAAGAAAACTTTGAGTGGGAAAGGAAGTACAAGTTCCCTCTTTTGGTCTTGTTTCCCTGGAGGTTACCCATTAAACCCAACATATATTGCTGGCATCGGGATGTGTCAGGGAGAAACAATATATGGTGTTCTTCAGAATCTATTACAAATATTACAAAATGCATTAAAACATACGATGATTCACATGAAGCAATTTTATAACTCAAGAAGAAATAACTTAGGAATATGTTCCTAGTTAACTGTGTGTAATGCTATCCATTACAGTTTCACAGGGTTAATTTTTCCTGCTAAATTGTGTTCTCTCCCTAACAATAAGAAAGTACAAGAACAGAAAAATATGTAGGCCCAAAAGTGCCTGTATTATTTAACACCAGACTCAGTCCCTTACAGCATTTAAATTATTCACATTATCATCAATGTCCAGAGACTATAGTCTCCTTGCAACTTCATTTTATTATTCAGCTCTAGTCTAAAGAAATGCTTCTAGCACCAAATGAACAACCTAGATTATCTTCCTCCCAGGCTCCAAATCATCCTTCCTACAACCTCAAGGGTGTATAAGAGGAGAGAGTTTGAAGTTGAGACATCTGTGTGCTTGCCAGAGGGTATCTCAATCAGTAAAGTGACCTTTGAGTACCTCCTGTTTCCATTCTGAGGCTTCTAGTCCACAAGAATTTTTGTTCTCTTTCTGAGAACAAATGAAATGATAAAGATATTACATGGTATGTTCCAGCTCAGAAAACAATTTCTGTGAAAAAGTTTTTGAGAACATCCCTGTCTATTGTAAAATTAGTGGAAGAAATATCAATAAACTTTTGAATTAAAAAGGACAATTAAGAAGAGATTAATAAATTCATTTTTGATCATTTTAAAGATCCAGTATTCAGTGGTTTTAATTATGTAAATACCTAATTTGATGAAAGTGAAAGAGGAGAGTGAAAAAGCTGGCTTAAAACTCAACAATCAAAAAACTAAGATCATGGCACCTGGCCCCATCACTTCATGGCAAATAGATGGGGAAACAATGGAAACAGTGACAGACTTTGTTTTGGGGGACTCCAAAATCACTGTAGATGGTTACCGCAGCTATGAAATTAAAGACACTTGCTCCTTTGGAAGAAAAGCTATGACCAACCTAGACAGTAGATTAAAAAGCGGAGACATCATTTTCCTAACAAAAGTCTGTATAGTCAAAGCTATGGTTTTTCCACTAGTCATGTATGGATGTAAGAGTTGGACTATAAATAAAGCTGAGAACTGAAGAATTGATGCTTTTCGACTGTGTTGTAGAAGACTCTTGAGAGTCCCTTGTACTGCAAGGAGATCAAACCAGTCAATTCTAAAGGAAATCAGTCCTGAATATTCATTGGAAAGACTGACACTGAAGCTGAAACTCCAATACTTTGGCCCCTGCTGCGAAGACTGAATTATTGAAAAAGACCCTGATACTGGGAAAGATTGGAGGCAGGAGGAAAAGGGGGCAACAGAAAATGGGATGGTTCAATGGCATCCCCGACTCAATGGACGTGAATTTGAGCAAGCTCCAAGAGTTGTTTGTGGACAGGGAAGCCTCGTGTGCTGCACTCCACGGGGTTTCAAAGGGTCAGACATGACTGACCAACTGAACTGAACTGAAGTTGTTATAAGAATGCTCTCACTTAGGGAAGGCAAGTTAATGTAATGGTTACCAGCGCAGTCATCTCTTGGTTCAGACACCTTGGATTTGAATCCTGACTGTTCTTCCCTCCAGCTATATAATCTAGGTCAGGTTTTTTAATTCTCTATTCTTATATATGTAAAATTATTATCACATTAATAAGAATTTCCTCTGAGGGTTGTTTGGTGTATGAATACTTAAAGAATGTAATAGAAGTATAGCACTTAGAAGAGGAAATGGCACAGAATATGCCCTATGTCAGCTAAGCATATATGTTAGCTGTCAGTAATTCTCTTTTCCCATTCTTACCCTTTGGTTTTCATCCCTTTTATTATATCATTACATGAGCTGCAGAGATCTTTGAGCCTTCAAAACCAAGAATTCCTCAATTAGAGGTGCAGAATACTGAGCTGAAATGCTCATCTTATTTTAAATGATAGCAATGTAATTATCCTGAATATCATGGAGCAGATAGGATATAATCTTAACTTTTCTTTGGAAATACAAGGATTGTCAGGTTGCTACCTATTTATCTGATAGGTTTCAATGATAAAGTATTATCTAAATAGTTTTGAGTGCCCAGTCAAATTATGCATACATGTGTGTAATGTCCATTCTATTCCAAGCACTGTGTTGAGTATTTTATATTTGTTATAAGAATCCAATAGGGATGTATTATTTGCTAAATTTACAAGTAGAGAAACTCATGAAAATAAATGTACATCATGTTGATGGCAGACATGACACTGGGATTTGACTACATAATTCATGCCTAAATGCAGCAATAATAATAGTAAAATATAAATTAAGGAAAACCACATTATATGTTGCTCTTTTAAAGTTTATAAGAGTTTTATAAACCAGTTTTCTCATTTGGTTTGCCAATATACTTGGAGATTATTCTCAGCAAGATGGTTACTTTTGACCTTTTTTAAATTAAAAGAGAATATTTAAATTAATGTAAGATAGAACACAAGTGTATTTCAGGAGAAAAGGATGAATTGATTTGAAGGATAAGAGACCATCTATGGGAATTTGTAGATCTATTTTTAAATTTTAAAGAACTCAATTTCCTCATGTTGCAAGTTGTTAGGTAGTTAGAAGAGGAAAAGTGAAGTGAAGTGAAGAAGTGAAGTCATTCAGTTGTGTCTGACTCTTTGCGACCCCATGGACTGTAGCCCACCAGGCTCCTCAGTCCATGGGATTCTCCAGGCAAGAATACTGGAGTGGGCCAAAGGAGTCCAAAATGGCAGTGGCTAAAAGACAAAGATGGGGAAAGCCCACTAAAATAGAGCAAAGGAGGGTCCGAGGACCAGAGTGAGGACCTCCGGGTTAGCCCAATTTACATAGGGCAGGCCCAGGGGGAGGAGAAAAAACATATAAAAGGAGCCAAAATTGGGCCGGGGGCTTCTCTTCTCTTTGTGTCTTTTGCATCCGCCTGCCCTCATGCCTATAGAGAAGGCAATGGCATCCCACTCCAGTACTCTTGCCTGGAAAATCTCATGGACAGAGGAACCTGGTAGGCTGCAGTCCATGGGGTCGCGAAGAGTCAGACATGACTGAGCGACTTCACTTTCACTTTTCACTTTAATGCATTGGAGAAGGAAATGGCAACCCACTCCAGTGTTCTTGCCAGGAGAATCCCAGGGATAGGGTCGCACAGAGTTGGACACGACTGAAGTGACTTAGCAGCCCTCATGCCTAGAGGATGTCTTTTCCTTTGCTTTCTTCATAAAACTGAGTTGTAACGTGGGGCTGTAACACTAGTCTGTCCATCCCTTCAAATTTTTGCTTCAATGAGACAGAACCGAGGAAATTACAAACTCCCCTGACATCTATGGTGCCGTGACTCGTATTTAACCTGGCTGAAACAACCTCAGCCCAGCCCCTGTGAGGCAGAGGCCAAGGACAGCAGAAGCCCAACTTGATGTAAGTTCCCATGGTGGAAGCTGAATGCGAAGAAAACCCAGTACAGTGGAAGTGACAAGAAGCCCAGCATGCTGGCAACCAGGCCAGCAAAAGCAAAAGTGGCAGAAAGCTCACGCGACTCAGTCTCAGATTCCAGAAGACCTCCAGTTAAGTTAGGAGGTCCTCACTCCTATAGCTGGAAAGACATATGGCTGACAAAATCTTCATTCCTCTACAATCTGTCATTTCCTGTTTCCTCGAACCCCCTGTGAACAGGCGAGTGGCAGTGGGTGCAATTGAGGGGCTCTGGAGAAGTTACTCCCCAGTGTGTCCTGAAGGCTCCACTATCCTCTGCACTCTAGTAGCTGTTGCCCAAGTGGATGGGGGTTCTTCTATCCTTAATCTTCTTTGTGTCAAGGATCAGGCCAATGAAAAGTGTGAGCACAGGTCAGGTATTTAGCAGATTTTCTGGCAGGTTATGAAGGATTTTCCTAGGCATGTTTTTCCCACTGCTTTTTCCTCCTCTCCTTCAGCTCTTCTCTCCATCTATGCCACTGCTTACAAAGTATTGGGCAGGTCATCATCTTTCCATTTCTGAAAGTTGTGTTTGAGACCATTTACCTAAGACTGGGACTCAAACCCGTGTGGCAGGGATTCTGTGCTATGCTTAGTCACTCAGTCATATCCGACTGGGACTTGAGCCCGACCAAAACCATGGTGCCTGGTTTTAGGACCTAATGAAGTTCAGGTTTTTGATGTCTCATTGCAAAAATTCAGTGAGAGACACAGCAATATGTAAGAGGTGGATTTGTTCAGCTTTAGAGGGGGCGAGTGCAGTTCAGCCGCCATGGAATATGGTGTGGTTAGTTTTTGTGAGCTGGGTGATTTCATATGCTAATGAGTGGGAGGATCATTCCAACAATTAGGGCACCTCTGGGTCTGTCATTTAGCTTGCAGACTGAGGATCAGGTTTAGTTGAATTTGACTGGTCATTTTGGACCCATTTGATTTTAATCAATTTATGCTATTCCCTTGGGGTATGTCATTCTTTCAAAAGTTGTGGCCTGCTCTCTTCCCTCCTGTTTCATGCTCTTTTCCTGAGCCAAGTCCTGTCCCACAGTGTTACCTTTACAATCTTCTTGAGGGACAACCAGAAAATAGCTGGCCCTTGCGAGGGAAATACTGTATAACATCCAATCCCTCTAGATATTCAGGCCTTCATCTTCTATGTTTCCCACATGTGCAACAGCATCTCTCAGTGAACCTGCTGAGATGGGTAACAGGCACACAATGCCTGCTAGAAGTACATCTGTTGGCATCCCATCAGGGGCAATTGGGCTTTGAGGGATAATGTTTGCCACTTTGGGAGTTAGCCCTGCACTCCATTTGGGCCCAAACTCTTACCACCCTTCTTCTAAAGTTACAAACATAGCCCTGGATTAAATCTCCACTCCACTTTTTTTTTTTTTTTTTTAATTTTTTTATTAGTTGGAGGCTAATTACTTCACAACATTTCAGTGGGTTTTGTCATACATTGATATGAATCAGCCATAGATTTACCACTCCACTTTTATGAAACACCTGGTCTCTTGCCTCTTACCAATTTGTTCTTAAGCTACTTGCTAACTCCTACAACCAAGACCCTGCCCTCTTGTAGGCAACATTGCTCCAACCCACTTATTATTAAAATAATCTTAATGCCCCTAACAGGACCAGATAACCCACTCCTTTGCCATTACTTCTGTTATTACCTAAAGTAATAACATTACCTAAAGTAATGACAATGAAATGTTTACCATTGGAAACACCATAAACTGCTCTTATTGAGGACTAGGGGAGGAAATCAGTGACTTACATTCCCTCAAAGCTATAAGAGGATAAGGCTTATGGCTGTTTTACCAGGTTTTACCAGGGCACAGGCTTGTATTACTTTACATCACGGTATCTATTCCCATCCGTGGTGGACAAACCAGCAATGAGTTAAGATTACAACCCCTTAATCCTACCCAGTACTGGTCATGCTGGAGATCTTGGGGATGCCCAACTCTAGTTTGAGGGTCCTAGGAGGTCAACCTGCCTCGACCTGCCTAGGGACCCAGTTCTCGGGAGGCTGACATGTCTTGACCTGCCTCGAGATTCGACTTCCAGGAGGCTGTCACACCTCAGCCTGCCTGGGGATCTGCACCCTGACCTGGGGACACCTGGCTCTCAGGTTGCAACAGTACTGGATAGGATAAGCTTCAAAAAGACTCACACCTAAGGAAATCCACCCATGAAAATAGAAGGAAGCCTATTAGTGTTGGGACTATGCCTAGTATCAGCAGTAACTCAGGGCCCAATGAGAACCCCATTGCCTTTTTGGAAAGTCTAAAAGAGGCCCTCTAAAAGTTTACCAATCTGGACTTAGACTCTTATGAGGGACAGGTGATTTTAAAGGACAGATTCCTGTTCCAATGTGCATCAGACATCAGGATAAAGTTACAAAAGCTACAGCCTCACGACTCTGCTACCTCTTTAGATGAGATGGTCCAGATAGCCACCAATACCTTTTATAACAGAGAACAGGAGAGGGAGGCCAAGGCCCAGGAAAGGGAGAAAAGGAAAGAGACAAGATATGCCCAGATGCTGTCCACCCTCCAGGGAAGCCCTATGGGAAACCCTGAGTCTTTTATGGAAAAGGCAGAGGGCAAATGCCCAATCTGTAGACAGGCAGGACATGGAGCCAAAGAGTGCCCAAATCATGATAAGTCTCCTAAAATGGCTTGCTACAGATGCCATCAATTGGGACATTGGGCAACACTCTGCCCTCAGACACTAGATAGAGCCTCAAGTCAGGTGCCAAGCCTTCCCTCATGATGGTTCAACAGGACTGAAGCGGCTTGCTCCAGCCAGCCCACCTGTCACAGATAACCATCACAGGGCTAGAGCCCAGGGTGCAACTGGATGTGGCAGGTAGATCTGAGAATTTCTTGGTTGACACAGGGGCTGCCTACTCTGTCCTGACCTCCTGATCCAGAGCCTTCGCCTCCCAAACCTGTACCATTTTGGGTGCTACAGGAAATGCAATTACAAAAAGAATCACCTGAACACTTCTTTGTTGCTGAGATGAACAAATATTTTCCCACCAGTTTCTGGTGGTCCCTGAGTATCCTACTCCCTTATTGGAAAGAGAAATTTCCCTGCCTTTGAAATCTTGCAGCTATTGCAGTCCTGATAGAAGACGCTTTAAAGCTCTCTCTTGAGGGAAAACTACCTATTTTTACCAGCCACCAAGTGAAACAACTCCTGAATGGAGGAGGCCATTTATGGATGTCTGATCAAATGATCCTCAGATATCAAGTAGTGCTGATGGAAAATCCAGGCCTGACTATATCCCCTTGTGAGGATCTTAACCCAGCCACCCTCCTGCCTTCCCTCGAGGGCTCTCTCCACTTTAACTCTTGGCTAGAAACCTTGGACCACTGGACAAAACCCCAAGAGGAATTATCAGAAGATCCTCTGACCAATCCTGGGAAATCTGGTACACTGATGGAAGCAGCTTTGTCTTGGATGGAAAAAGAAGAACCAGATATACAATAGTCTCCAATTTTGAGACCATAGAGGTTAAACCTCTGCCACCAGGTACGTCAGCCCAATTGGCTGAGCTCATAGCCCTGACTCGAGTTTTATACCTGGGAAAAGGAAAGAGTAGCCATTTACATTGACTCCAAGTATGCCTTTCTGGTGCTGCATGCACGTGCTTGCTATTTGGAAAGAAATAGGCCACTTCACCACCCGAGGGCCCCCAATCAAACATGGTGATCAAAGCCTTAGGTTCTTGGAGGCAGTCCATCTGCCCACTGAGGTTTCAGTCTCCCATTGTAAAGGACACCAAAAAGGGGGCACAGAAGTGGCACGAGGGAACCAAGCAGCTGATCAGGCAGCTAAGAGAGCAGCATTACGGACCAATGATCTAATAGGGATTGCTGCCCTAGTTCCACAGACTGATTTGCCAGAAACTCCTTCACATACTGAAGGTGAGACTCTTAAAGCTAAGAGTGAGGGCTTTCAAGAAGATCATACAGGGTGATTGCAAAAGGAGGGGCTCCTTTTTCTGCCTGGGAACCTCCAATGGAAGTTGGTTAACTCCTTAAATGCCACCACTCATTTAGGGGAAAGTCCCTTCAAAGATTACTAGAAAGGTCCTTCAGAGGAACAGGCCTCCAAATGACTATAAAGCAAGTGGTCTCCTCTTGTCCCATTTGCCAATTAAACAACACCCAAGGAGCTTGAAGACCCCAGCTGGCCCAACCTGTCCAATGATATGAGACCTACCAAGGAGAGGACTGGCAGGTGGACTTCACCCAGATGCCAGTTTCTCAAGGGTATAAATACCTGTTAGTCATGATAGATACATTCACAGGATGGATTGAAGGCTTTCTCACCTGGACCAAGAATGCTGAGGAAATGGTAAAAACACTGCCCTATGAAATTATTCTGAGATGTGCTCTGCCCAGGTCATTAAAAAAAAGTGACAATGGGATATAATTTACTTCTAAGGTCACCCAAGGGGTCTTTAAAGCACTGGGCACTACTTATTATCTCCATTGTGCCTGGAGGCCTCAGTCTTCAGGAAAAGTAGAAAGAGCCAACCAATTCTTAAAACCAGCAATAAAAAAGATAACCTAGGAGACCTCCCTGGGATGGAAGGAGGCTTTAACGAATAGCTCTCCTCCACACCGGTATTGCCCCTAAGGAACAGGTTGGTCTTAGTCCTTATGAGATGCTATATGGGAGACCTTTTGTTTATGTCAATGATCTCTTCCTATATCCAGAGTCTCAGACCCTCAAGTCTTAAACCATGTCCATTGGGCAAAATTCCAACAAAGACACATGCTTGTGGAGTGTCAGCCATGACCCAAAAGATTCTAAAGAGCTACCACTGTATGCTCCAGGGACTCAAGTCCTAATTAAAGTCTGGAAAGATGGGTCCCCAAAAGCTCAACTCCAGCCCCCATGGAAGGGCCCCTGCCCTGTAATACTTTCTACCCCCACAGCAGTCAAGGTACTAGGACATGGCTCCTGGATTCACTACTCACGAGTCAAGCCATGGAAGAAAACAGAAGAGGACACTCAATACACCTGTGAGTCCCTGGGAGCTCTCAGATACCTATTCAGGACTACAAATGAGTGCTATTCTAATGAACACCCCCAAAATTAAGTTTGTGGGGATAAGATTTCTCACGACAGCTGTAAAGTGCCAACACAGCTTGGCAGGGATTGTACTCAAAAATAAATAGGAGATAGATCTCCTGATTTCTGAACAAGGAGGAGGGACTTGAGCCATCTTGAATGAGATGTGTTGTTTCTGGGTAAATATCTCCTGCTAAGTTAAAGAAAGACTCACAGTCCTCAAGAAAAACATTCAGACCCTACAGGATATCAAAGAAGGAGCTTGAGAGTTCTTGAGGTAACTACAATCTTTCTTTGGGGGATCCTTCTCCTGGAGAGGGGGAATTTGGAATTGGTTAATGCCCCCACTAATCCTTATTATCACCATATTGATGCTGCTTATGATTTCTCCATGTATTACGAATTGTCTAACCCATTTTATCTCTGCCCAGGTCAACAGGCTACAATAGGCAGTGCCAGTTTAACAAGGCTATATAAAACTACAGCCAACCATGGAAAATATCACTCACCCTTAGATGGACACTGCTATTAGGACTCTGAGTCTTGAGACTAGCAAGAGTGGGTGGCCCAGTGCTCCTTGCCATCCCAGTTCAGCAGAATGTAGCCAGAGAGACCTCGACGCCCCTATTCCCAAAAAATTGGGCCTCCCATCTCTTGAGAGGGAAATGTTAGGCAGTTAGAATAAGAAAAAGGAGTCCAAAATGGTGGTGGCTAAAAGACAAAGAAGGGAAAAGCCTGCAAAAATAGAACAAAGGAAGGTCCAAGGACTGGAGTGAGGACCTCAGGTGAAACAAATAGCCCTCCTGGCTAGACCAATTTACATAGGGCAGGCTCAGTGGGGAGGAGACAAATGTATACAAGGAGAAAGTCTAGAAGGATTGAGGCCTCTCTCCTCTTGTTTTCTGGTTCGACCCACCACCAGTCCTTGATACTGTACTATCCTTTGATTTTCCTAATAAAAGTTAGCTATAACACTGCCCCATCTGTCACTTCAAATTTTTGCTGCAGTGAGACAGAATGGAGGAAATTGCAATCTCCCCTGACAAAATAAAGTGCCTGGCATGTCTTTTAGTACTCTTTTAAACTCAGATGATGACACAAAAAAGGTGGGTGGGGTAGATTTGATTTACACATTGGTCTTGGAATTTTGTAAAAATTTTCTTTTAGAAAAATTGAGCTTTTTTTAAAGGTCTTAGAAGCAGATAATTTATATAAGATCAATTGCCTCTAAGGAGAAGGAAATGGCAACCCACTCCAGTATGCTTGCCTAGAGAATCCCATGGACAGAGGAGCCTGGTGAGCTGCTCTCCATAGGGTCACACAGAGTCGAGCACGACTGAAGTGACTTAGCATGCATGCATGCATTGGAGAAGGAAATGGCAACCCACTCCAGTATTCTTGCCTGGAGAATCCCAGGGACAGAGGATCCTGGTGGGCTGCCATCTATGGGGTCACACAGACTAGTACATGACTGAAGCGACTTAGCAGCAGCCGCAGCAATTACTTCTAAGGGACAGGAAACATCTGAGAATCAGTTAATATGTTAAACTCTTTATCTTGATATTCCCACATAATATTCCCTGAAACCAAGTTCTGTATTTATTATTATTATTCCAATTTTCTTGAAAGGAAAGTGAAGTTCAAAGAAGTAAACTAAATGTCCAAGGTGCTGTGCATGCATGGTCAGTCATGTCTAACTCTGTCCTTAGGGTTCTCCCAGCAATAATACTGGAGTGAGTTGCCATTTCCTACTCCAGAGGATCTTTCTGACCCAGGGATCAAACCCATGTCTCTTGAGTCTCCTGCATTGGCAGGTGGATTCTTTGCCAATGCACCATCTGAGAAGCTCTCAATATCCAAGGTACAGAGCTAAAAAAGAGTGGAGCCAAGATCGGGAACCAAGTTTTCCAGAACTCATATTATTTCCACTATACTTATTTTTTTTCCTTCTGCAGGTATATATGCTTAAATATATATGCTTAAAAAAATACATATGCTTAAATATATATGCTTAAAAAAGCATGAAAGTTGAATTAGTTTGAATTAATCCTATTGACAAAACGAAGGCACCTTTTTTAGAGGAAGAGGCCCAAACAGGAACTTGTTATAGTTTCACTGATACACCTGTTGTTAAATGGTAGGGAATCTACTACTATGCCAATCATTCATGGCATTTCCATTTGAAATGCTAATGTCCTAGTCAGTTCCTTAGCAGTTACTGAGTCTAATCCTACTCTGATTGTTTATTTAGCATCCCCTGGGAATTACTTTGTAAAATACCAGCTGCTTCATCTGAAGACAATAGTCAGTGGACTACCAACTGGATGCAAATGATGACAGACTTGAACTCAGCCTCCACAGTGGGAAGACTTCGCTTGAGCTAATAGTAATAAGGCGATCGATCATCTATCTACTCACTTTATTTTTTTAATTTAATTGGAGTATAACTTCTTCACAATATTGTGTTGGTTTCTGCCATATATTGGCATAAATCAGCCATAGGCATGCCTACGTCCCCTCCCTCTTGAACCTCCCTCACACCTTCTTCCACATCCCACTTTGCTGTGCTGTGCCAAGTCGATTCAGTCATGTCCAGCTCTTTGAGACCCTATGGACTAAGTCCAAGAGTATCCTCTGTCCTTGGGATTTCCCAGGCAAGAATACTGGGATGGCCACGCCCTCGTCCAGGGCATCTTCCCAACCCAGGGACTGAACCTATGTCTTTTACGTCTTTTGCATTGGCAGGTGGGTTCTATCCTCTCTCCATGTGTGAGATTTTTGTATCTCCAATAATGACAAATGTATTCTTTTTATCTGAAAAAAAAAAAAAAAATGCTGTCCTCCCACACAGAGGCAAAAGAAATACAGAATATCTTCTTAGGAACTGTTAATAAAAAAAACTATTTATAAATCTGGAACAAAAAGTTCTTGTTAACTGCAGATTTAAGTACACTACACTTAATTGTCATTAATAAAAATCCTTCATAAGGTTATGTATCAGCTGTTAAACTTACTAAATCCTAGACTTTTTTTTTAAAAAAAAAAAGCTTATTAGTGACAAATCACAATTGTATCTGTATGTAATCTTATCTATCAAATGTCAATATCACAGTAAGTCTTTGAAAAGTAAGTAAACTACCTCTGTGGGATAAGTTAAAATCAGAGTAAGGAAAACCTAACATCTGGTTTTCTGTTTGACCCTGGGGCACCATATTCTTAAATCTAAGAAAAAATAAAATGCATGAATACTGTTAAAAACAAGACAATAGATCCAAAATGGAGTCAGTTATGTTAAACCCTGTGTTGTCAAACCAAGACTCACTCACAATTTCAGTGCTCCAGAAACAGAATCTTAAACCAGTCAACCAGGAATCACCTGATCAGCACTAGTGAGGTAATTTGCTTGATAGATCCCACGTCTATTGAAAAGTTACTAAAGGAAAGTAATCTTACAATAACTATTCCATCTTTTTTTTTTTGCCTTGCATGACTTCCTTCTTTCTGCTTCTTCTGGCTATAAAAGTCTTTCAATTTGTACAACTCCATGCTCCATGAAGCTTCTTTCCATCTGCTAGACTGGCTTCTACTGGATTCAAATTGAGCTTTGCTGAAATAAGCTCTTAAAATTTTTAATATGCCTCAGTTTTTCTTTTAACAATATCTTCAATAGCACTGTAAAGTTAAATATCTCAGAGTGACCTTGAAAGTGGACATAGACCTCTGGGTTTCCTCTGGATTGTAAGGTTATTGATCTTCATTTCACAATATGTGCTATATACAGAGTGATTTCTCTCCACTATCTCCCTCCTTTAAGAAAATAATTCCTAAATTCCCTCTCCCCTATGAATATATTTTTCCATTCTGCCACAGATCTATGGTTTACAAACTTTTAAGGCATGAAAAATACTTTTTCAAGTACTTCCCAAGTTCTAAGAATCTTTTTTTCTCTCTCTTTCTCTCCCTGTCTTTGTCTCCCTCTCTTTTTTGCTTTCAAATATGGTAGCTGTAAAACATTTAGAAACGTATTACATGTGCTTGTTTCACATTTTATTTTTTTCAGTTCTGGAACTTTTTCCGTTTTCCTGAATGAAAAAGAACTCAGAATAGAAATGAAGAGAATAAAATAGTATATAACATATGGCACCTGGTAGGCAAAACCACTACGTCACTCAGATGCCTTCCAATCCTAAACCACATGTCTTTTTCTGGCTCTGCTCTCTACTGTGTCCAGCTCCTCCTACCTTTTCCCTTTTGTCTTAAAGATTTCCATCGCCAATCCACCCAGATATCTCTCCCAAGGTACATATACTACAAATGAGTTGGAATGGTCATTAAATCACCTTAGGTACAAGTTACCAGTTTATGACTTTTAATATAATTTTTGTGTTGAAGTAAAATTAATGACACATGCAGCATGGACTCAATAGCTGATCTTTGAGTGCTTTAGCCTAAATGTTCTTCTAGCTTTATGGCAGCAATTTTGAGAATATCCTTGTGTTATCCTGTGAAGGCAAAGATCATAAAAACTGTGCTATTGCCTATGTGTCCTCCTGTTTACCATACTGTATTCTTTGACATACTGTATGTACATATTTAACACTGAACTTAAAACGGCACATCTAACCAACATATGTAATAATCTCTTACATATATCTTTAAGAGTCAACATGCAGAACTGCTCCACCTTGGCTATGCTTCAGAAGGTGTAAAGAAGTCACTGTTAATTCAGATGTTGTCAGCAACAACTGCCTGTAAAATTCTGGGGCATGTGTTTCTACTTTGGAGACAATTGCAAAACTCTATGTATATATTGATTATACTGAATTTCTCACTTAAATTTTAGATCAGCATATTACATTTTATTGACCCAAGAAGAACCCGCATTTGAGCTATCAGTGTACAATTACTAATATTAGTCAATAGGTCTTTCCTGCATATACAATTTCAGTTAGGGAGGTTATCAGCATAATGTAGTTGCATGCATTAGTAGGTGTTACATGCATTGGTAGTATGGCCCTTTTAATCCTGAAAAGTATTTCATTATGCAGATATACTAGAAGTTAGTTATCCATTCCTTTGTTGATGAAATGAATACATCTGGATTTTGGTTATTGTGATTAAAACTACTATAAACATTCTAAGTATAGGCTTTGAGCAGACATATGTTTTGCTCTAGTAGTGCTTATGTATCTTTAACTTTATTTGAGACAATTTTGTTAGATTCTATTGTGACAGCTGTCATATCACTGTGCATTTGACAAAAAAAATATCAAAATTGATGAATTTTTCTGTAGCCATTTTAATATTGAATTTAAAGGAAAAACAACATTTTAGGCATATTATGCTTTATTATTTCAAGAAAAGTAAAAATGCAACTGAAGTACAAAAAGTATTTGTGCAGTGTATGAAGAAGTTGTTGTGACTGATTAAATGTGTCAAAAATAGTTTGTGAAATTTCCTACTTGAGATTTTTCACTGGATGATGTTCCACGGTCAAGTAGACCCACTGAAGTTGATAGTGACCAAATTGCGGCATTGAGAACAATCAATGTTATACCATGTAGGAGATAGCCAACATACTAAAATATCCAAATCAGGCACTGAAAATCATTTGCACCAACATGGTTCTGTTAATCCCCTTGATGTTTGGGTTCCACACACTTTCTTGACCATATTTCCACATTTCCACATGGGACTCTCTACTTGAATGTAATGAAAACATTTCATTTTTAAAACAAATTTTGACAACAATGAAAAGTGTATACTGTACAATAATATGGAATGGGGCAAGGAAAATGAACCACCACCAACTACACCAAAGACAGGTCTTCATCCAAAGAAAGTGGTGCTGTGTATATGGTGGGATTGGAAGGAAGTCCTCTATTATGAACTTCTTCTGGAAAACAAAACAATCAATTCCAACAAGTACTATTCACAATGACACCACCTGAAAGCAGCACTAGATGAAAAGTGTCTAGAATTAGTCAACATAAAATGCATAATCTTCTACCAAGATAACACAAGACCAAATATCTTTGATGACTAGGCAGACTCTTAGAACTTAGTTAGAAAATTCTGATTTATTCACCATATTTACCAGATATCGAAACTTCAAATATCCTTTTTTTTTTTGGACCTTAAAAAATGTTCTTAATGGAAAAAAAAATCAATTCCCTGGAAGATTGTAAAAGGCATGTGAAACAGTTCTTTGCTCAAGAAGATAGAGAGTTTTGGGAAAATGTAATTATGAAGTTGCCTGGAAAATGGCAGAAGGTAGTGGAATAAAACAGTGAGTATGTTGTTCAATAAAGTTCTTAGTGAAAATAAAAAATGTCTTTTTACATTAAAAACCAAAGGAATTTTTTTTGGTTGACCCAATATTTCTGTGTTTGCATTTAGTATGTTTATTATTGCTATTTTGAAATGAGTTGATAAGTAAATGAGTTTTAATTTCCTGAATTTTCATTTCCAGTAGGCTCAATTTGGTAGATTTAAACTGCAAAGACAAAATCTTGTTCAGTTTCTTAATAATATTGACGGGTGTAAAGAAAGTCTGAGACCAAACTCTTTGAGAACCATTGGTATAGGTAATAAAATAAATATTCTTCATTTATTACAAACCAGAATTATTTTGGGCTTACTTCAAGTAAAATGTAGGAAACTTCCATTTATTCCTATGTTTAGTGCTAATGTTGTCATATATAATACAGATATAAATGTTATAAACCTAACAATATAATGTTGTATGTTTTTCTTTAATAGCATACTCTAATAAATATGCTAAAGAATTAAAAAATAATAAGGCAACACTTTATAGATATTTTGTGTGCATGCCAAATCACTTCAGTCATGTCCGACTCTTTGCAACTGTATGGAATATAGCGTGAGAGGCTCCTCTGTCTGTGGGATTCTCAAGGCAAGAATACTGAAGTGGGTTGTCATGTCCTCCTCCAGGGGATCTTCCTGGCTTAGGGATCAAACCTGTGTCTCCTGCATTGTCTCCTATATTGCAGGCAGATTCTTTACTGCTGAACCACCTGGGAAGCCCTTATAGATACTGTAGACTTTTATTTTTTTTTTGAGGTGAAATTCATATAACATAAAATTGTTTTTAAAATGAACAATTCAGTGGCATTTAGTACCTTCATCATATTGGGAAACCGCCAACTCTATCTATTCCAAGTATTTTCATCATGCCCAAAGGAAATCTCATACCCATTAGGCAGATGCTCCTCATTTGTTGTCCCCAAAAGCTATTGGCAATCACTAATCTGCATTCTGTCTCTATGGATGTACTTATTCTGGCTATATCATTTAATGGAAACATACATGAAATTTATGACCTTTTGTGCCTGACTTCTTTCATCTAGTATATTTTTGAAATTCACCCATACTGTATCATGTATCAGTACTACACTCATTTTTATTTATGCATTAGCATCCCATTGTATGTATATACTACAATTTCTTTATCCATTCATCCATTGATGAATATTTGTGTTTTTTTCTACCTTTGGCTATTGTGAGTAGAACTATAGTTCATAGTGCTGCTATGAACATAGGTGCATATGTATTTGTATGAGTAATTGTTTTCAATTTTTGAGGTGCATATCTAGAAGTAGAATACTGGGTTATATGGTAATTCTATGTTTAACTTTCTGAGGAACCATCAGTCTTCCTAGTTCTTTTTTTTTTTTTTGCTCATATATTTAACATTTCTGATATTTTTTTCATTCCTTCCTAGAAATATGGGTTGCTATGTGTTCCCAGCTCCCTTGAATCTGTAGAATTCCTTCATCACTTCAAAGGTCTCTCTCCAACACTTATTCACCATTTCTGTTTATCTGAAAATGGCTTATGTCCAACTTATTTTGAAGGATAGTTTTTCTGGATACAGAATTTTGGGTTAACAGGCTTTCTCTTCATCACCACTATCTTAAATATGCTGTTCTAATAACTTCTGATCTCCACTGATTCCAAAGAAAAGTCATTTACTAAATATATTATCATCCCCCTGTTATGGAAAATGTTTTGTTTTATCTGATTTCAAGAGTGGGTCTTACTATCTTTGCTTTATAGAAGGTTAACTCTGATGTACTTGGGAAAGTTTTGTTTTTATTGATATTGGTAAGGGTTCATTGGATTTCTGGGTACTATAAATTAATGTTTTCAATCTTATTTGTCAAATTTCCATTTATTATCTCTGCTTTTTCTTTTTTCTTTTTTGCCTTATGCTCACTCTCCTCTCTTCTTAAGATCCCAAGTACATGTATATAATATTGTTAGATTTTTACTCTTCAGATTTCTGTGACTCCATCCACTTTTCACCAATCTTTCTATCTCCATTCTTTGGATTGGGTAATTTTTATTTCTCTAATTTTAACTTCACTGATTCTGATGACTCCTGTCCACTGCTAAGATCATTCTATACATTTTTATTTAAGCTATTATACTTTTCATCTTTAAAAAATTCATTTTTAAAAACAAATTCCTCTGTTAAGATTTCCTATGTTTCCTTATTATAGCCATATAAAAATTTTCAAACATAGTAACTGATTTGAAGTAATAGGAATAACAATTTTAGGGTCTTTTGGTGTGGGTTGTCTAATAATTCTTGGCTGAAAACTGAATGTTGCAGGTAAATAGTAACTATATATTCTGCAGTGTTTTCTAGAGAAGACTTGACTTTTTGTTTGTTTAATTCCAGTGGTGATTAATTCATATAGACTCAAACTGTAAACTCTTCCACAGTGTGTGGTAGCTGATATATCTGCTCAATTATTCAGCTGCAGATTTATTTTATTCTATCTAGCCTGGACCCTTGGTAAACTACCCTTCAGTTCAGTTCAGTTCAGTCGCTCAGTCATGACTGACACTTTGCAACCCCATGGACTGCAGCACACCAGGCTTCCCTGTCCATCACCAACTCTCGGAACTTGCTCAAACTCATGTCCATCGAGTTGGTGATGCCATCCAACCATCTCATCCTCTGTCATCCCCTTCTTCTCCTGCCTTCAATCTTTCCCAGCATCAGGGTCTTTTCCAATGAGTCAGTTCTTCACATCAGGTGGCCAAATTATTGGAGTTTCAGCTTCAGCATCAGTCCTTCCAATGAATACTCAGGACTGATTTCCTTTAGGATGGACTGGTTGGATCTCCTTGCAGCTCAAGGGACTCTCAAGATTCTTCTCCAACGTCACAGTTCAAAAGAATCAGTTCTTCAGTGCTCAGCTTTCTTTATAGTCCAACTCTCACATCCATATGTGACCACTGGAAAAACCAAAGCTCTACTGGAAAAACCAAAGCTTTGACTAGATGGACCTTTGTTGGCAAAAATTCCCCTTAGGTTTGCATAAGTTGGGGTCCATGAAGGATCTGGGTAGATTATCTATTTAAATTTCATGGCTCACCTTGTCTGTAATTTTCTTACTTCTTGGAGATCTGCTCTAATGTTCTGGTTCCTCTGCTAGCCTTCGCTTTTCTCTTCCTATACTTCAAGTCATTTCAACTTCAACTTTCTTCTGACCAAGTTTCAAATAGCTGGGGAATATATTCAATTAAAAAAAAATAGATGAAAAAGGAAAACAATGAAACAATTTACTAATTCCAACTGATATCCTTTCCAATCTCTTCCTGTTTTGTTGTGGTGTTTTTTTTTTTTTCCTATTGTTGTTGTTCCTCTGTTTTTACTCAATTCCCAGCAGTTTTCTTATGTGCATAGTGTAGCAGTCATTCAGGTATATGGGTGGAAGGTTTTCAATTTGGGATCTCAGCTGTTTGGCAGCTCTCATATTCAAAATATCTTTCTTAATTTTCGACCTGTTTTTTCAACCTTAAAATTCATTTCTTCCACTTCAAGTAAATGAATCTGCAGTTTTGTCCTCTGTAAACACCAGGGTTGGAGGATGCACTTGAACAAGAAAGTCGCAAGCTTGCATTATATCTCTTGTTATCTTCCTCTTATCCTTTTTTTTTTAAGAGTTTCAGAAGTATACCCTGTTCTGGTTTCTGTATGCTTTCAAATACTCCCTCATGTCTTTATGCAATTGTCTTAAACAATCTATCTTTCTGAAGATTTTATCTGTTATCTGTGGGAGGGCTGATTTAAACTCTTCATCACAGTACCTTGCTGTTGCAGGCTACTTGTCTTTGGCTTTTTTTTAATATGAGAGAAGTTATTTTCTCTTTTGTTTAGCCCACAGTTACTTTGAGTTTCTGTCACTCATAGATGAGAGGATTAAATGAATTGATACTGGTAGCATGGTTAGAACAGTGTCTAGTGTATAGTTGGAGAAGGGCATGGCAACCCACTCCAGTATTCTTGCCTGAAGAATCTCATGGACAGAGGAGCTAAGTGGGCTGTAGTCATGGGTTAGCAAAGAGTCAGACATGACTGAGCCACTTAGCATGCACATGAGCATATAGTAACTACTGTTATGTTATCCATCGTTACCATCATTAATATTATTGTCATTTATCTACTCTCATGGATGACTCCTGCTCTACAGAACCTAGAATGCTCTTGTTAGTTATTTAACAGGTACCAAGTTTAAGAAAATCCCGATTGCAGAAATATAACTATAAAAATAAGAAAAGAGAAAATCTGCCTGCCTGCCATTAGGTTACAGACCGGGTTTCTTTTTTAAAAAATCTATAAATGATTATAATATAAGATAGCTGATAAAATGAATATATATTAAAAGGGCAAACAGTCTGCCTAGGCTATTATGAGGAGGTTTCTCCCAAAAGATAGCATTTGATCTGAAATTTGAAGGATAAAAGGACTTTCCATGGTGGACAGAGACATTGTCAGATTCAGTATCTTCTTTTTATCATACTCGTCTACCTCAATGGACAACTAAATATTCAAAGTTTCCTTTTTATACTTTCTAAAAATCATCCCCACTGTGGGGATTATAACTAACTTTGTTAGATTTTGTTCAACTTTACTACTTTTTCATTTGCCCAAAACACTTTGTAAGGTTTTCAGAAATCCCAAATATACTTGGTTTTTATGTGCTGGTGAATTGAACAGCTGGCTAATAACACTCATGATACTCTGAAAAGGTGACATGGTTTCTATATTCTGATACTAATTATAGTAAAACCTATCATATGTTCTCTTCCTTCAATCTAATGTACGCTACTTTCTACTCTTTTGATTCCAAAAATCCATACAATAAAAATATTTGTAAACATAAAATATAACTTTCAAGTGTCTATTCTTCAAATATCACTACTTCTTGTCGTTTTGGCTTGATCTTAAGTTGGACTCTGTGGTAGAAGGCGAGGGTGGGATGTTCTGAGATAATAGCATTGAAACAAGCATACTATCAAGGGTGAGACAGATCACCAGCCCAGGTTGGATGCATGAGACAAGTGCTCAGGGCCGGTGCACTGGGAAGACCCAGAGGGATGGGATGGGGAGGGAGGTGAAAGGGGGGATCGGGATGGGGAACACATGTAAATCCATAGCTGATTCATGTCAATGTATGGCACAAACCACTACAATATTGTAAAGTAATTAGCCTCCAACTAATAAAAATAAATGGAAAAAAAAAAAAAGAGTCTTATGCACCTAATTCCAGATAATGTTTTTTGGGCGCCAAGATTAATTTTTTCCATATTCCTCATATTCCACAGTACATTTTAGGCAAACATTTCTGGGTCACACTCAGTAAGTGCATTCCAATTCCACAGTACATTCCTCATATTCCACAGTACATTTTAGGCAAACATTTCTGGGTCACACTCAGTAAGTGCATTCCAATTTTCCCTCAAAGCAAACATAAACCCTAAGACAGTATTTCTCAAGTTACCTTTGACTAAGAATTATTTTTACACTGTAGTCTTCAAACTTATGTAGAATCCTGCGCATTCCAACCCTTCTATAAAATGCTGGAAAATTAATAGAAAAAAAATGCATTTATATAGTGTAACAATATAAAACTATTCTGAAGGTTTCTAAATGCTGGCACTGAATGCTAGGATTATATTGGTCTGTGATGCACAGGTTAGGTGTCACTTGTTTTGTATATGCCCACAGAGACTGGGTCCAAACGAGTAGGAAGAAAACTCTCATTTAGTCAGTGCCCCACACTATGTGCCACGCAGTGAACATAGTTTCTAAGAGAGCTTTTATCTGGTGTCCTGTCATTTGGTCTCACTGTAACCAGAATTATCGTCACTGAATGTGTTGCTCTCCATCTGACACAGATAATTGCAAATCAATCCAAATTCATCTTATAATTAGACTGACCTTTGAGGCTTGTGTTGATCTGAGCATTTGAGGAATCTGTGGGAAATACTCATATTCTTTTCAAGATCAATATGTAGAGTAGTCTGGATTGGCTCGCCTATTTATTAAGTGCAGAGTGGTATTTTGTGGGGATATTTTATGATCACAGTATGAGAAACATTTCATTAAGCTATATTTGCATTAATTTAGTGGTTAATGGCATCTCAAATCAAGAGAGCTGGATGAGCTGAGATCTCAGAGGTCTTTTTTTTCCCCCCATTATCAATGACATCTCCATTTTCTTGCTATAAAAATTCATTATAGGAAAGCATGTTCTCATTAAAGTAAATATATCTTTCCATTGGTTTCTAAGTTGGGATGCAGAGGCCTATGAAAATAATCAGTTTGGAAGAATTCCCATAGTTCCTTTTACCACTGTATATTGTTAAAGGAAATAAAGTCCTCTTGTCTGTAATGTGCAACCTCAAGCCAAAATGGGTAGATATTTGCTCCTATGGCTGCCTCACATGTGATAGTGACAAATACTTTATACAGACATCTCTCATTTTTATTGCACTTTTCAGATACTGTGGGTTTTTTGCAAATGTTAAATTTGTGGCCTCCCTTCATAAAGCAAATCCATAGATGCCATTTTTACAGCAGCATTATTTTTAAAGTATGTACATGGCTTTTTATATATAATGCTATTGCACAGTTAATAGACTACAGTACAGTGTAAACATTTATAAGTACTGGGAAACCAAAAAGTTTGTATGACTCATATTATAGTGATATTCAGTTTTTTTCAGTGGTCTGGAACTGAAACCCAAATATCTCAGTCATAGGTATAGTTAAATTCAAAGTTCAGACACAGCTCGGAAGAAAACAGGGATTTTCAGCTCTGACCAACTCACCTGGGCTAAAACCAAAATAAATTTTTCATTTTCAGTACTGGACTTCCCTGGTGGCTCAGTTGTAAAGATTATGCCTGCCAATGCAGGGGAGGCAGGAAATGTGGATTCAATCCCTGGGTTGGGAAGATGCCCTGGAGAAGGGAATGACAACCCACTCCAGTATTCTCGTCTGGAGAATTCCATGGACAGAGGAGTCTGGCAGGCTATGGTCCATGGGACCACAAAGAATCTGGACACAACTGAGCAACTGAGCACAGACACAGCAAGCTGTTTAGAAAGTAATTGCTTTTGTCACGTTTGAATGCATTTTAAGCATTTGTTTGATGTTTCAGACACTTGTTACTGTTGTTCAGTCACCCGGTAGTGTCCCACTCCTTGCAACCACATGAATTGCAGCACACCAGGCCTCCCTGTCCCTCACCATCTCCCGGAGGTTGCCCAAGTTCATGTTCATTGCATTGGTGATGCTGTCCAGCCATTTCGTCCTCTGATTCACTCTTCTCCTTCTGCCCTTGATCTTTCCCAGCATCAGGGACTTTTCCAATGAGTCCTCTGTTCACATCAGATGACCAAAATATTGGAGCGTCAGCTTCAGCATCAGTCCTTCCTGTGATTATTCAGGGTTAATCTCCTTTAAGATTGACTGGTTTGATCATCCAGAGACTCTCAGGAGTCTTCTCCAGCAGCACAGTTCAAAGGCACCAATTCTTTGGCATTCTGCTGCCCAGTTCTCACAACCCTACATGATCATAGCCTTGACTACACATACATTTGTCAGCAGAGTAATGTCTCTCCTTTTCAAGAAGCAATTGTCTTCTGATTTCATGACTGCAGTCACCGTCCGCAATGATTTTGAAGCCCAAGAAGAGGAAATCTGTCACTACTTCCACCTTTTCCCCTTCTATGTGCATTGCAGTAATGGAGCCAGATGCCATGATCTTAGTTTTTGTAATATTTACCTTAAGCCAGCTCTTTCACTCTCCTCCTTCACCCTCATCAAGAGGCTCTTTAGTTCCTCTTCACTTTGTGCCATTAAAGTGCTATCATCTGCATATCTGAGATTGTTGATGTTTCTCCCACCTATCTTGATTCTGGCTTGTAATTCATCAAGTCCAGCATTTCTCATGAAGTGCTCAGCATATAGGTTAAACAAACAGGGTGACAGCAGATGGCCCTGTCATACTTCTTTCTTGATCTTGAACTAATCAGTTGTTCCATACAGGGTTCTAACTGTTGCTTCTTGACCCACATATAGGTTTCTTAGGAAACAGGTTAGATGTCTGGTACTCCCATCTCTCTAAGAGCTTTCTATAGTTCCTTATGATCTTCTCAAAGGCTTTAGCATAGTTGATGAAACATAGATAGGTGTTTCTCTGGAATTTCCTTTCTTTCTCTATAATCCAGTGAATGTTGGCAGTTTGATCTCTAGTTCCTCTTTACTAAATCCAGCTTGGACATCTGGAAGTTCTTGGTTCGCATGACGCTGAAGTCTACCATGCAAGATTTTAAACAAGACCTTACTAGTGTGGGATATGAGTGTGATTCTCTGATGGTTAGCACATTCTTTGGTACTACCCTTCTTGGGAATTGGGATGAGGATTGACCTTTTCTAGGCCTGTGACCACTGCTGTGTCTTCAAGATTTGCTGACAGAATGAATGCAAAATCTTGATTGCATCCTCCTTTATGGATTTAAATAGTTCTGCTGGAATTTTATCACATCCACTAGCTTTATTAACTGCAGTGCTTCTTAAGGCCCACTTGCAAACAGACTTAGCAAAATGAAATTTACTTCTGTATCTCTAAGTCCCAAAATATAAGAAATACTCAAAATCTCTTTCAGATCTTTCAGGCCCAAACCAAAAAGGAATGGTTTGTTTTTTTTATGATTTTTCTTTTCCTAGGACTTGGGCTGTGTGAATCCTAAATACTGTCAGAATTGGTAAGTGGACATTAAATTTGAAGATCTAGAGGAGGAGGGCTGTGTTTTGGTTGGTTGCCTGGGATTGTTGGTCTGACTCTAGTACAGTTCATCTACATGTGACTTGCTGCTTTGATATATCCTTTCCAGTATGGACAAGCTCAATTGAATCTCCTAGAGAGTTTCATTCTTTCAATGAATATTTCCTGAGTGCCTAACACCTAACAGGAGTTAGAGAAGTTGCTCAGTCATGTCCAGCTCTTTGCAACTCTATGTATGAACTGCAACCCACCAGGCTCTTCTGTCCATGAGATTCTCCAGGCAAGAATACTGGAGTGGGTTTCCATGCCCTCCTCCAGAGGATCTTCCTGACCCAGGAATCAAACCCACTTCTCTTATGTCTCCTGCATTGGCATAATGGGTTCTTTATCACTAGTGCCACCTGGGAAGCCCACTGAAAATCCGGAGATAGAGAAGTGGAAACAAAAATAGGAACAAATAATACACGGGCCTCTACCCATGGCTTGCGGAGCATATGTACTAGGACAGGCTAGTAGACAACAAACAAATCAATATGTGCTATGGAGAAGATAATGCAGGGAAGGAGGATTAGGCATGCCAAGTGTGATGGACTATTTGGGCCCTAAGCTTTTGCAACTTTTGAGATTCTCTTTACCTTTCCTTCTTACTAACGTCCTACCTCCAACTCACCCCTTCTGAGTCTTGGATGGAGCTTCATATCTAGGACAGGAATCTGGTTTCCTGAGCAACAACCTAAAGGGATTGTTGGTACCATTCCAAAATGCTGGTGTAGATGAAAGCTCTTAGAGAATAATTCAACCAGTGGGGAATGGGAAAGAGCTGGGCATATAAACCGCTGCTTTTTTTCATTTTTGTAGACGACTCTGATAGACACTTTCTCCCTCAGACCTTTCCAGACAAGCCTTCCATATCAAATGGATTTGTCTCTTCTAAACTTATATTTAAGGCAAACATATTAGAAAGCAAACAGACAAACAAATAAGACCTCTGCATACTCTATGCATTTCTCTATCCCCACATTTCTAATCTTTTACTTTAGAACAAGTTTACCCAAACATACACTTCCACTTTAGGAATATGTTATTTCCCTTCTCTCTTGAAACCACTCTGATCAGTTTTACCTTCACAACTCCATGAAACCACCGTTGTCAAAATCACAAGTAGAAGAGAAAAATTGATGTTGTAGGAGACAGAGGAGTTAATTGTTGAGATTCATAGATCTCCTTTTCTGAAAAGCTCTAAAAAATAAGATACATTCTAAACATCATGTGTTAGCTTAGGCATGAGTCTCTGTAAAGACTAATGGTGGAATATGTGAGCTTTCCTGTTCTTTTGTGTAAAATGGACCATGACACAAATGAAGAAAAACTATTTCCATAATCATTTAGTTCACACACCATTTATAGACCCAACTTCAAGGATCATCCAAGCCCCATATTCCATTAGTCATAATACTTGTAAAGGAAGGAACATATGCCTGATGTATTAAATCAGTAAGGCAGTAAAATGTCATTTTCTGAGTTCTAAGCAGATAGTCAAATAAATGTGTAAAGGAACAAAAGATAATAAATCAGTTTATTTAGTAGTAATATTAATAGCGATTATAATAATTATACTATAATAGTTTTACACTCACTTTTTATTATGTCATATACATGTACTGAGATATATACTATATTAATATATGATTATGTACATAATTATATGCATATAATTTATATTCATGATAAAATCTTTCACAGGTGAACACCATTTTACACATCAGGGCATTAAGGCCTAGAAAACACACAGCCATTAAGAGACATAAATTGTAAATTTATTGATATGTTTCCTCTCATAAGTTTCCATTTAGATTTAGCAATTCTAAAGTACACAAAGGTATTTTCCAATATTATGCATTAACAGCTATTAAGTGGAATGGAGAACTTCCATCTCTGGCTAATTGAGAACAGTGCAATAGAATAAATTTAATCCATTTCCAAAGAAATGTTGCATGTTAAAATCTAGTTCTTATGCTCACATTTAGATGTGTTAATATTTTTATTACAACTTTTATAACTTGCCTCAGCTCTATACTAATTGTTTTAATCATTGCAACTTCAAGTTATATGAACTACTTGGCTGTAATTAAGCAATACAACATGACAAGAAGTCCCTTTCAGGATGATTACAGGATATTACAATTTTATAATAAACTCCAATGATGTTATATCTTAATTATACATATTAATAGATTCTGTACACATTGAATTATCTGCTACATTGATATTCTCATAACTTTTAAACAGTTCTGCTTGAATATATCTAGTGCTTAAACATAGATTCACTAATGGAGCATGGCGAACAAGTTACCACTGTACTTTAGGATGGAAACCACCAATTGGTGTATGTGATTTTTCATAGTTATACAGGTATAAAATTAAGTGATTATATCTTACAGTTACATAAAAGCATACATCTATATATTAAGGTTTAAAAGAATTTCTTTTCTACTCAGCAGTCTGGCAGATAATGAAGTAGAGTTGTGAGCAAAATAACCCTATATAAATATTAAAATATGCTTTTTTTTGCACTTTTTAAAGAATGGACTATTTAATGTATAATAAAGCCTAGATTTAAGGAGCTCATTAAATAGTAGAAGAGATGTGTCTTAAAAATTTCAACTATAGAACGTTTTAAAAAAATTATGTTACATCCCTTTTTAATTAATGTAAATTCTTCCCAGAGACAAATCCCCTCCAAAACATCTCTAGAAATTTGTTTTAGTTTCCAAAATTTTCTCTATTTGGTGTATTAAAAGGTAAACTTTGGTCTTACTAATTTTTTTTTCAAAATTTGTGTAATAGATCTCTCTTTTTCAAACCATTTCCCTACCCTCTCCTATTCCAAGTACTCATGAGTATTATCCACTTTTCCTTGTTAATAACTTGAAAATAATCAGACTTGTTTTTACACCCCCTCCTATTTTTACTGCCACATTACTAGCTTGAATTTTTTTTTTTTTTTAATTTATTTGACTGAGCCAGGTCTTAGTTGCAGCATTCAAGATCTTTAGTTGAAGCATGTGGGATCTAGTTCCCTGAGTAGGGATTGAACCCTGGGCCCCCTGCATTGGGAGCTCAGAGTCTTAAACCACTGGACTGCCAGGGAAGTCCCCTAGCTTGAATTTTTAAAAACTCTTTTTAGAGATAATTGTGTGCATTAGCCTCCTAGAACTAGTGACCCCTTTCTTACAACTTTCAAGTTTATTGGCTCCACTGAAGTCTTCTTGATACAATCCAGGTTTGTGTTCTATGCATCCCTTCCTTCCCTCCATGAGTCCCCCCTTCTCTCACACTCTCTCTCCCATTAACACTAAATACATATGCATATAGGAGATGGCAACCCCCTCCAGTATTCTTGCCTAGAAAATTCCATGGACAGAGGAGCCTGACGGGCTGTACAGTCCATGGGGTTGCAAAGAATCAAACACAGCGGAGCAACTGAGCACACATATATTTATCAGTTGACATTCTACTGTAAGGAAAAGCTTTCCTACTCTATTTATTTATGTTTATTGGTTGATTGACTGCTACCAGTATGGACTTTCAGATCCCATTCCACAAAATTTGTACTGATTTTCATGGCTGCCAGAAATTATATGAAAATGTCTGCTTTCCCACAGACTTGCCTAACAGAAATGTTGCTATTGTTTTAAATTTGCAGCAGTTCAATAGGTGAGACAGGATATTACAGTTTTTTAATTTGCGTTTCTCTGATTACAAGTGAAGTTTTATGTATTTTCCTATACTTCAGGGACTTTTTCATATCTATTTTTTAAATTGTGGTTTTATCTATTTCTAAACTTTTGATTCTGTTCTAACACAAAGTTTGCCCACTCATATGCTTAGTACCACAATGTTTTAATTATAGAATTTTTACTGTATTTTAATGCCTGAGAAGAGTATATTCCCTCATGGGCTTTTCCTTTTCCCCCTCAGTGTTTCCCTATCTTTTCTTGCAAGTTTGCGTTGCTTTGTAATTTGTTTAGCTCCACAAAAAGTAACATTGATATTTTGAGTGGGGAGGGGGGTGGATTGTGTAAAATTTATAAATTAACTTAATCAGAACACAAACTCTTTTGTATATGATGTATATAACATTTCAACTTCATTATTTTGTATGTGGATATTCAGTTTTTCCAATGCTATTTGTTGTAAGGGTATCCTGGCCCTACTGAATGTCTTTGGCACTTGACCATATATGTAAGGGCTTATTTCAGGACTGTATATTCTATTTCATTGGCCTGTATATCTGTCTTCATGCTGCTACCACACCATTGGGATTACTGGAGCTCTGAGTTGGCACTAGTGGTAGTGGTAATGAACCTGCCTGCTAGTGCAGGAGACATAAGAGACACGAGTTCGATCCCTGGGTCAGGAAGATCCCCTGGAGGACAGCATGGCAGCCCACTCCAATATTCTTGCTTGGAGAGTCCCCATGGACAGAGGAGCCTGGCAGCTACAGTCCGTGGGGTCACAAAGAGTCTAACATGACTAGCAGCCACAGCAGTAGTAAGTTTTAAAGTTAGAAACTATGAGACAGCCACTTCTGTTCTTTATCAAGATTATCTTGGCTTTTGGGGTTCCCTTAAGATTTCACATGAATTTTAGGAAGGGTTTCTCTTTCTACTAAAAACATTATTAGAGTTTCAATAGGTATTTCACTGAATCTATTAGATAGCTTTGAGGAGTATCAATATCTTAAGTCTTTCACCTCCTGAGTATGGGGATGTTTCTTGTAGTGTCTCCTGGGTCTTCTATACATAAGATGATGTTATCTGCAAACATAGACAATTTTACTTTTTTCTGTTCAGTTTGAATGCCTGGAATCAATAATGTCTTTTAGCAGATATATTGCTTTTTAATCCATTCGTTAATTCTGTAGTAACAACTGTTTAATCATCACAAAAATGGACAATATGGAATGCAAGTTAAAATATGCACATGCTTTAAACCCATTAGAGCAGGATACAAACTTTTTAAATGGCTAGTTGGCAATTTCATTAAAATTTAATTACCATTTTAGAGTCAGCAACATCATGCTTCTCACATTAAATAAACTCATTCAGAATCCTGGGTGTGTAGTAATGGCAGGAAACATTGATAACAGTTGTAACAAGACATGGTTTCCTTTAAAGCATAGCTTTCATGTTGACTGATATGATAAGCAGAGATGGTCCCCTGCTACTTAAAAAAAAAAAAAAAAAAACTTCTGGAGAAATTAAAGCAGCAGAGCAAGTTCTTAAATGTCAATTTTTATGTCAAAAACACTCTGGCACTAGGTAATATGTGTTTCCTATTTTAAGAATTTTTTCCAATGATAAATCTTTCAGACTTTGCAAGATTATGGAAAAACTTCCAAATCTAGTCAGATCCCGTGTTTTGTTAGTATTATGTGGCTAGGTCATGGAGTACCTGAAAGGAAAAACCTTAATCCTGGAATTTAATTGGCATGAGTAAAATTGTTATTAAATTATATAGTCTTTATTTTTAGTTATATATAAAAATATAGTCTTTATCTTTAGTTTTATTTTTTCACAATTCTCACAAATTTGGGCTCTATTATATGCAAACAAAGTATTAAATACAGAAACAAGGGAATCTGACCAAAAGAAATAATAGTACACATAATGGAAATTAAACCAATAAGTAAGATATGAAATATCAGCAGTTTTAAGTAACAGGTCAAAATGCAATACAGTTCTCCATAAATTGAAGGATTGAATGGCTGAGGTGATGAGTTTAAATGGAATAATGAGAGTGGAGATTGATTTCAGGAACGTTTGAAAAGATATTGAATTCTTTGGCTTCACATAATGATAACTTCCTGCTATGATAGCTATGTACATCATCAACTTAGTTAAATGGAACTACACTGTCTGCTTTTTCCTTGCCTGGCTTAGATTTGGCCACAAGAGAGATGTCTGTGAGATATGCAGAGCTGAAATGAAGCAGCAGCCAACACTCTCTAAAGGTCAGTGGGGCTCATGCACATTGTCAATGATCATCTGTCTTACAGAACAGGGTGTGGGGCAACAGCTAGAATTGCAGAGATTCTAGATCCCTGTCTGTCAGGGGAAGAGCATCAGGTAAAACTCCTCAGCTTTTTCAAACTGTGGGTCAGGTAAGAGCATCAGCCTCTTTTGCATATCACTGCATCATCAAGATGAGAAGCCATGAGCCGATAGTTTGTTTTCATGAGTTACAGTTGTCTTTTTCTTTCCTCTACCTCATGCCTCACTTTTCGTCTTGACTGCTGACCCTCCTGATCTACAGTAACTTCACGTTCTTGTCAGATACTTTCCACAGTAGCCACAACTTTCTACAGTGTTCTCCTTATAACTGTTCCTCTATTGTGTCACTTAGAGTTGTTCTTCAGCCCTAAAGTGAAAGTGAAGTCACTCAGTCGTGTCCGACTCTTTGCAACCCCATGGACTGCAGCCTCCCAGGCTCCTCTGCCCATGGGATTTTCTAGGCAAGAATACTGGAGTGGGTTGCCATTTCGTTCTCCAGGGGATCTTCCCGACTCAGGGATTGAACCCAGGTTTCCCACATTGCAGGCGGACGCTTTACCCTCTAAGCCACCAGGGAAGCCTTAAGTGAACCTTAAATGATAGAGACATTCATACCAGATAAGGATCTAGGGAGGAAGAACCTTATGAAATTATTCTTTGAAATGGCTCTGAGCTTTCTAGAATTAGTCATTTGATCTAATTGTACTTCAAGACATTGATGATCCCATGGACAGTGGTAAAGTAGACATGGCAAAATGGTTGCTTAAAATATCACCTGGAGACATCTGTAATCAAAGTCTGTAGATGGAATTGGGTGACCATGTAATTTTTGAAGCAGAATAGTTTATAAAAATAAAGAGTACAATAAAGGGTTGGCTGATTGCTTCTAAGGGTTCAAGAAGGCTTGGGAGAAGTACACATGAGTTCAAAGTTTTAACTTTTCAGTCAAGAATAAGAGAATGTCTTAATGTCAAGAATAATGTCTTTCAGTCAAGAATAAGTGAATGTCTTCCAGGTCTATCCTAAATAAATCTTTTTCTTCTATAGCTATAGGACTGAAATTCCTGAAAAACAGTCCCAAAGTCTAAAACTGCTTTTTGGCTAATTAGAAATCAAATTAAATTTATAACTTCAAAGAATCTCTTATATTAAAGATAGTATATTCATTAGGAATAAGTTTTACCTGAAAATATGGATGGAATTCTATGGAACAGATTCTAATGAAGCTGCAGAGCTTAATACCTAACACTTCTGAGTCTCCCTTGCCTGTAGAAGCAGATTTTCTTTCCTTGTTCAAAAAAATTAGTCTCATCCTACCTAGTCTCATCCTACCATAATGGACAATCCTGAAATAGTTGAATTACTGGGAACTGCTAATCCTCTTCATAACATACCACATAACCTCCCATTGCTTCTAGATTTATAATTAGACTGTAGCCACAGAGGCCAGGACTTTAAATATGGCTTATAAGAAGGAGGAATTCACATTGAAATGACTGCAAATTTTGCCAATTTGTCATAAACCTGGGGAACATGCATGGAACTGGATCCTATGGATGTTGAATCAGGTTAAAGAGAATTTAGTATAGGATTTTTTTTATATGAATGCTCTAAAGTAGATAGTCTATAGTAAATTGGAAATCTCAAATGAACAAAAGTGGCAGAGAGATTACCAAACCCATTCAAATTTACAAAACAAATATACAATGTGTTTAAGATCTGAGCCCAAGGAATCTGACCGAGTCCTTATTCTTAAGGGTGATATGGTTAGAGACAAAAGGCTGTGGCTTCAGACATGTTAGAAACCATAAATGTAAAAGGCAGTTGTAATAAATGAGACAAGAGAGAAAGCCCAGGATTCAGTTGTTGGTGGTTGGTTTCTAAGTCATATCTGACTCTTGCATTTCCATGGACTGTAGCCCACTAGGCTCCTCTACCTGCAGGATTTCCCAGGCAAGAATACTGGAGCAGGTGCCATTTCCTTCTGCAGGGATCTTTCCAACCCAGAGATTGAACCTGGGCCTCCTATATTGCAGGTGGATTCTTTACTGACTGAGTCACCAGGGAAGCCTAGGATTTAGTTAATAAATATTAAATTATATTTTCCATGAAATCTTCATAACACTTTTTCTCTATTCCATATACATTTAGTCTAATGGTTGTCCTTTTAAAATGACATATTATATGTATTTAGTGACAAGAATATTTCCTAAATTTTCATCATATCTTATTAAAAATCTTCAACAGACCAACAATATAATGTAAATATTTTGGTGAGTAATTAGGAAGCAGAGGAAATGTTAAATCAAGAGAGAGAGAGGGAGGAAAAGAGAAAGTATAAACTCCACTTTTAAATATGTCTATGCACTCTTAATACAGTTTATATTTTCACAGTGAGATTGTGTTTCTGTATACGTACGCATTATGCTGTTACTCTGTCTTAATCTCAAACTAAACTTTTTGAAAGATAGAAAAAGCAGGATATTACTGTCTAGATAGCCAAACTCAGACCAATATACATGACTTTTCAGTTTTGAAAGTTTCTACTTTCTAAGTAGAGATGCTGAGTAGAATAGATAGATGATAGTAAGATGTTTCATCTAAACTAACCTAATTGGGAAACAATACTGGATATTCTGAGTGCACAGATGAGGTTGACTCTTATACATGAAAGCAACGTTATTTCTCTTTAGAAATATATTATTTTGTGACATTTCCCCTATCTAAATTCTTACTTGCATCTTGTACTAAAGAAGAGATAACAAGACACATATGGTCCACTTCTAATTATGTTTTATTTGAATAGCATTTTAAATTAGTATATCAGTTTTCTAGTATTACATGCAAATTACCACACACTTTGCAGATTAAAATAACAAACATTGCAATATATGAAAATCCCACAGCTAACATCCTCTTCAGTGAAAGACTGAAATATTTTCCTCTAAGGTCAGAAAACAGGACAAGAATGATCACTTTTGCTATCTTTATTCAACATAGCACTGGAACTTCTAGCCAGAGCAACGAGTCACGAAAAAGAAATAAAAGCCATCCAAATTGAACAGAAGAAAGTAAAATTATCTGTGTTTGCAGATAACATGATCTTACGTATGGAAAACCCAAGACACCGCAAGAAACTGTTAAAACTGATGAACAAACGGAGCAAGTTGAAGAAGACAAAATCCACACACGGAATCAGTTGTGCTTTACAATGTTCTGTGAGTTTCCGCTGTAGAGCAGAGTCAATCAGTTACACTTACACACACATCCCTTCTTCTTCGGATTTCCTTCCCACTTAAGTCACCACAGAGCACTGAGCAGAGTCCCCGAGCTACACAGCAGGTCCCCATGGCGCTCTGCTAAGCTGCTGAGGTCGTGTCTGACTCTTTGCAACCCTAGAGACTGCAGCCCGCCAGCCTCCTCTGTCCATGGAACTCTCCAGGCAAGAATACTGGAGTGGGTTGCCATACCCTCCTCCAGGATATCTTCCCGACCCAGGGATCGAACGCGTGTCTCTTACATCTCCCGCATTGGCAGGCAGGTTCTTTACCATTAGCATCACCTGGGAAGCCCAGGTTATCACTGGTTATCTATTTTATATGTAGTATCAATAAAGTATATATGTCATTCCCAATATCCAAATTTTTCTAACACCCCTCTCCTCTCTGGGTGTCCATGTATTTGTTCTCTACATCGTGTCTGTGTCTCTGTTTTGCAAATAAGATCATCTATACCATTTTTATAGATTCCACATATATGTGTTAATATACTGTATTTGTTTTTCTCTTTCTGACTTAACTTCTCTCTGTATGACAGTCTCTAAGTCCATCCACATCTCCACAGATGACCTGCTTTCATTCATTTTATGGCTGAGTAATATTCCATTGTATATATATATATATCTATATCTACATACCATAATTTCTTTATCCATTCCTCTGTTGAGGGACATTTAGGTTGCTTCTATGTCCTGGGTATTGTCAGGCCTTTTTTTTTTTTTTTCTTTTCATTTTTAATAAATGGGTAAGTTGAGATACATACTAAGAAAAGCTTTTCTTCTTTAACTCATTAGTATTGTAAAAGAAACTTTTACTTCAGGGCTATTATAGCTAATGATATCTCTTAGTTTCAGTTTCATTTTTTTGTTGTTTTTTTCATTCTATTGATGATTCTTACATATCATTTGAAATTTTGAAAGACTTTCTTTGGTGTGTCTTAGAGGTGGACCAAATAAACCAAAAATTTACACACTTTTTGTAACTTAAATGCACATTTAAAATTAAAATTGACCTGATAAAAGGAAGACTGTTTCCAAGAGGACTCTTGGTTTTCATGCAAAGGGAGAATGAGATTCTAGTATTCTGGTTTTAACCAGATGTATATGTATTTGCATACTACACATACAATGTTGCAAATTGCTTTATAAGAATAAAAAGTTGGCAGTATGTTAAAATCCAAGTGTATCTTCATAATAGCAGTAGATAGAAGTTATCAATATCAGTTGACATGGTTGTCATAAAGAATCTTCACAAATATTGAAGAAAAGTATAAAAGGTCATAAAATTGATGTATCTCTACGTTTACTAAATAATTAGCCTCTGTTTTGAAAAGTAAAATTCTCAGATCATTATATCAGAAGAAAAAGAATGTCTCTTGAATGCTTATAATCTATCTTTTGATCAAGGATCACACAGAGATTTTAAAGCTCTTTATTTAGACGATTGTGAACTTAATATATATTAATAAAACTGGCTTTGAGCATGTTGAACGTAAAAATGTGTATACACAAATGCACACACACACACAATTGATGTGATTTACAATTTCACTCTCTTCCTGAGAATACATCAAATTTCTAGTATTATATGAGACACAGATATTTAAAAACTTTTAAAAAAAAGGATATAAAATTAAATATATGATTCCTAGCCCCAACTATCCTCAATAATTTCATATTATTTGACATATATTTATTATTTAACATATTATTATTACTTGACATATCTTATTGTATGCTACTTGATTTTGTAGTTATCTCAGTTCTAAAGAACATATGAATAAATGATTTAATACAGGCTTCAATGTCAGTTCTTTAAATTGTTTCTATAGATAAATGCATCTAACATGAAGTCATTTTCATACAAAATCCATGTAGGCAGAGGCTGAAGTAAATCTATTTTAAGAGGAATTCTGGTCTATAGAGAATGTGTTACACTGAAGTTACTATGCATTTTTAATTAAAAATAATTTTCAAATTTTATGATATCCCTAGGGTGCTATAAAAGCAGGATTTGTAATCACCATGATAGACAATGTACCATATGGTTTTGCATAGTATTATGGCTTTGTAAGTAACAGATTTAACTTTAAGTAAATGTTTTTCAAATATACTGAAAGGACATTATGTGCTTTTTCAGGTTTAAAGAAAGGAAAAACATGTTAATTCAACAGTTACATATCTATATCTGTTTCTTGTAATCTCTGATCCTCATTAGTGCAATGCCCTGAGGGACACTTAAGTGCAACTAAGCATCTCTTGAAAAATGCATTATGACTTTATTTTCTTCCCAGAAAAAAAAAGTCTCGATCCATTTTCATCCTTATAAATTAAAAACTGCTGCTGCCCATCACTGAGGTTTTAACTGCACCACCAAGGCAGAGTTCTCAGCTTGCTGGGTATTAGTAATGGCTCTGCCTGTCTGCCCTTCAGCTGGGACATTAAACTGAGGTCTCATCTGCTTGCCTCTAGGGGCTGCTGTAGCGGAGTGAAAGATCTCATTATGCTTTTCTGAAAGAGGAGGGGCAACCTCAGAATCTTGACCTTCATTTTCAAAACATGTAACACACAAGGCCAGGGGTAAGTCATTGCTTCATAACTGAAGCTGCCAACTTGATTTCCAAGAGCTGTGTAATCTTCAGAATCAAAACAATGAATTCAAATTTCACTGTATAATATTTTGAAATTATGAGACATAATGCAATCTCTTTTTATTCTATTTTCCAATGCTGTAAGAGGAAGAGGCATATCACTAATTTGATGAGAAGAAACTTTTCCATTACAGCTTGATTTTAATTGTCTATCAGGATATCTTTCAACTGAAGCATGCATATTACCATATGTGAAATAGATGACCAGTCCAAGTTCAATGCATGAAGCAGGGCACCCAAAGCTGGTGCACTGGGGCAACCCAGAGGGATGGGGTGGGGAGGGAAATGGGAGCGGGGTTCAGGACAGAGGAACACATGTACACCTGTGGCTGATTCATGCCAATGTACAGCAAAAACCACCACAATATCGTAAAGTAATTAGTCTTTACTAATTAAAATAAATTTAAAAAAGAAAAACACAAAAAAAGAACCCATTACCTAGGTAACTTAGGACATTATAAGAAAGAGGCATAGCAGCCTCCACTGGTTAAAATACCAAGTCTATATTTCTTACACCACATTAGATTACAAGCCTTCAGAGAAGATAAAATAGTCTATGATACATTATAAGGAAGATTCCTATCTGATTTCAAATGAATTTAGATTATTTGCATACTACTTAAAGCAAGTAAATATACTGAAATTTTACTTGAGTATGTAGCACTGTTCATTATAAGAGTAACTGGTGGAGGGCTTCCCTGTTAGTTCAGTGGTTAAGAATCTGCCTTACAATGCAAAAGACACTGGTTAGATCCGTGGTCGGGAAAGATCCCACATGCTGCATGGCTGCTAAGCCTGTGCGTCTGAGGCTATACACCTTAGAGCCTGCGCTCCACAAGAGAAGCCATTGCAATAAGCCCGCACACCGCACTAGAGAGCAGCCCTGCTCGCTGCAGCTTGAGATAGTCCAGGCTCAACAATGAAAACTCAGAGCTGCCAAGAAAACAGAGTAACTGGTGGAAACAAGCTATATGTTTATTAACTGATGAACGAACAAACCAAGTGTGGTATAGCCATACAATGGAGTCATAAGAAGGAACGGATAGTGATATAAGTTCCCTCATGGATGAACTTTGAAAACATCATACCTAGTGAAGAAGCCAGACACAAAAGACCACACAATGGATGAGTCTATTTACATAAAATATCCAGAATAGGCAAATCTATAGAGACATAAAGCAGATCAATGGTAGCCAGGGTCTGGGAGCAAAGGAGAACGGGGAATGACTGCTTAATGAGTATGCGTGATGAAGATAGCATGGAACTAGATAGCTGGTTGTGGTTGTTTAGTCACCAAGTTGTGTCCGACTCTTTTGCAACCCATGGACTGTAGCCCACCAAGCTCTTCTGTCCATGGGATTTCCCAGGGAAGAATACATCCTTTTCCAGGGGCTCTTCCTGACCCAGGTATTGAACACATGTCTCCTAAATTAACAGGCAGATTCTTTACCACTGAGTCACCAAGGAAGGCTGGTGTTGGCTGTATAACACTGTAAATATTAAGTGGCACTAAATTGTGCCTTTAAAAATGGTTAAAGTAGTAAATTTCATTTCAAGTGTATTTTTTCACAATAAAAATTTGTTAATGCAGGGTTAAAAAAGTAATGAACTGACAATTTGCGTTTTAAAATTGGAATGAAAGAAGAATTACTCAGGTAATGCGAGACATACTAATTTGGATTCCATGAAGAGAATTGTATCTTCCCAGAATATAAATGTGTTAATTTCCTTGAAGACTAAAAGAAACTAAAAGTTATCATGTGCTTGTAAGACATGAAACAGAAAAATGAAAGCAATCACCGGCTATATCTTGCTTGCAACTTAATAGTCATAAGTAAATACTTTGAAAGCAGGTTCTTTCCATTTCAAGTTATTTCCCCCAGTCCCTGACAAAGTTCCCGCCACATATTGCTTAAGCAAAGAATAATAAATGTACAGAAATGAATGATAAAAAAATGCCATTAAAAAGAACACATCTATAATTTTAAAGAAGCCTCTTTTAAATAAAACTCCAAAGATGCAGAATTATAAAATCAAAGAAAGATAGATTTCTCCAAATACTTACTATTTCAGTAAAGACATCCTGGCAGACTTTGATGTATCTCAGGAGAAAGCCCTGAGGCTGTCTCAACAATTGTAGACCACCTCCTTCAGGCATCTATAATAAGAGGAAGATCCCTTGTAACTTATCCATATCAAATAATATACTACAGTTTGCCTTGTCACCCAATACAGCAAGAAATGTAAAACATTGTTTTCAACTTTATGGAACAACTCATTTCAGAAACCACTGAGGGAAGTTTATGTTTTAAAAATTACTTCCTTATCACGACTCTCCCTACCATGACTTAATAAAGAAGCCAACCAGTTTAAATTTATGACTCCTGTAGACTTGTAGGCCACTTCATTAAATCCTATTATGCTACTATCATGCAAGAAATAGATCTCACTAGAACTTTGGACTTGAAAGGAATGAAAAGTTGGCTGAAATAATTCAAAGACAATAGACACAAGAGGAAGACAAAGATAAAAGTTACTATCTCTTAGTTTCCTCTATATATGTACAATATTTAATTTGGAAACTGTGAATCAGACTGAATTCTTTCAGCTTCTGTGTTAAGATTTTGTAATCATATGTTCAATAACATGTCCTCTTCTGCAAGGACTAAACCAGGGTGACTGAGTTGTGAGGAGGAAATAGTTACCAAACACTTTTAGAATAATTTCCTTAAGGGGAAGGAGGGGAAAAGGGATATGAGAGGACCACCTCTCTGAAATTTGGGTTTAGCTTCTGAAATTGAAGTGATAACTTTGACAGCCAGATAGCTATTTCTAGTACATCACAATTCTTCATAAAACTCTCTGTGTTCAAGGTGAGAGGCTGAATAAAAAAGCTATAGTAGACATAAAGCTGGAAGAAGGGAAGAAATTTTCTGTACAAACACATTTTTAAGTGCACTTATTAGGATAAAATAATTTTTACTGTAAATATTTCATGCTGAGTCAGATCTTTCCAATATATGATATCCTATCTGGAAATAAATTAAGAACTTTTGAAAGCTGCATGAATATTTTCAAAGCACTGTCAGAAAAAAAATATGTTAATGGTACTTCAAGAGGCTGGACAATAAACAATTTCCAAAAATGTCCAACTTGGGCTATTTGAATAAAATGCCAACATCAACCAGTCAACTCAATTATAAGGTAAAAAGAATAAAATATCAGTTACATTTATGAAGTACAATTCAAAAAATAAAATCAATTACTTGATATTTTATAGCCAAATGACTGGCAAATTGATGAAAGTCCATGGTTTCCTTACTTTAAAAGACTTTGGAAAATATTACAGAAATGTGGCTTTACCTATGTTATATATAAATACAAAAATGTATGTATATATACATTTAAACTAATATGGTAAAAATCATCTAAGAGTTATATGGAAATATGAAAACCACAGTGACACAAAGTTAACTAATAAAAGAATAAAGAACAGAGTGCCTTTTCTAGAAAACCACTATTATGAGATGACATAAGATGCCAGGCACTTTATTTCCTTTCAATATTTGATGGTGAGAGTAATAGCCAGTGTTTTTTGCTTGATTATAAGCATGCTGCCTCACTTAATTTTTAAAACAGATGAAGACACAGAGACACCAGTCAAACTGCTGGAAGTCAAGAATCTAGTAACTGACAGAACAAGGATTTGAACTTATGTCATCTGAGTACAGAGCCAGTGCTCTGAGCATTTATCCTGTCCCTATAAGAGAGCTCTAAAAATATGAAGTTTGATGTGTAATGAATTTGCATTACATTTAACTCACCTTTCTAATTGATTCAAAGTGATGGGACTGCTTATAAAAATATTGCACTTTTCATATTTTCCATGTCCTTAACGTTAAACATTTGTTAATCTAAATATGCATCATAGGAAATCAGCTTTCAAATGTTTAGTGGTTGAGGATATTAAGTCTCAGATGAGTCAGAAACCATTTCTATTCAAGTTCTAAAATGAGGATAAAAACATTTTGCTCTTTTTAAAAGTTCCATTAAGAAGTAATATGAGATGAGAATTCTGTGGTACTCCGATGTTTAGGACTCCATGCTTCCACTTCAGGGGGCACGGGTTCATTCCCTGGACCCCTGGCCAGGAATGAAGATAGAATACACATGCTTCACAGTGGAGAGGCCAAGAGGAAAAAAAAAAAATAGAAGTAATATGAGAAATGGTCCTGGAAAGAACAAAACCCCTCCTGCTCCCCGGGATGTAGAAATGTCATGTGATTGGAAACTTTATATTAAATTCATTCCAGATCAGCTTTCTTTCTTCTCTTCATTTCCTCCCCCCTCTATTGTCTTATTATTTCCTAAGTCCTCCAGCCCAAGGGAAGTGAGTAAAAAACAGAGTTTGAGGTCTACGTCCTGAAGAGTAATAAAGTGGGAAGAGAATTGGTTCTAGAAATCGAAACCCTAAGTGTTGTTCTTGATTTCACCACCATCTATCTAGCTTTACTACCTTGGGAAATCATTGAATTTCTCGGAGACTCTCTCTTCATTTGTAAAATGACTGTAATTATACCTGCTCTGAGTTTCTGTGAGGATCAAATGAGATAATACGTGCAAAAATGCTTTGTGGGTGTCCAAACACTAAGTTATTCTTTTGGGTGAAGAGGATAATTTTATAATGAAGGCCTTCTCAATAGGATTAATAGCCAAAAGTCATAGAAGTTTTTTTCTTTTTTTTTAATAATGTATTTTGGCATCCTTGATCTTATCATCAGCCTAAAAAATTTGTGAACCACAGTTACAGTCATCGAAGAGACAGATGCAAACACCAGGATTTGGCTCCAGTATTGGGAGGACCATGTCTCAATTCAAGGGAGGAAGATTAGTGAGGACAAAATACCCCATGAATGCTGAGGCAGCAGGTCTGGGTGGCATGCTAGCACTTTTCAAACAGACAGAAGTGCCATTTCTTCAGTTTTTTAAAGAGTTCTTAATTTCTGATATTTTAGATATATACATAGTTAATTATGCCATTCAAAGATAAATTTGAATGACTTGAGTATGTCAACCACTCTTACACTGTGGTTATCTGTTATAACGAATAAATATCAATGTGCCAAAATTTTTTCATTCTATAGCAATTGTTCAAATGGGTTATTTTATTTCTCTCTGTATATAAACAAACTTCTCAGTTACACACTGCTCACATTAACAATATTTTTTTTTTAATTCAGAGTTTATTTGACATTGACAACTTGTTGATTTCTCTATAAATTTCTTTGCTTCAAAAATCTGTATGCCCCTAAAACATATAAGTGTAAAAACATGAGAAAACAGCAAACAGTAAAATTATCTCAAACAAAAATTTATCTAGCAACCATATTCAACATTCTTGTAAGAACTGTTAATAAGAAAAATTGGAAAAAGTTCTAACTTTTAAAATGGCTTAAATGTGAATATTTATTTCCCTCTTAACAACTAGTAATTGTCTGACTCCTGTGTTATTATTAGAAAGAGAAGACAAAATACTTTACTTAGATTTAAGAAAGGAACAAAATGAAGAAAATATATAGCAGTTAAAGAAAGCACGGGAGAATTGAAACTGTGATTCCATATTTCATTTTCAAAAAGAGATGACCAAGTATCCTTTCAAGTTTTGTTCCCCGAGAGCCTCCAAAATAGAACACTGTATTGAAATCAGCAGGTCATGCACAAGAAGATGGTTTAACTGCTAATTAACACTAGATGATATACTGAGAATTACATGCTAATTAATTCTCTGTAGGTCTAAATGCCCTTACTTCTATGTCATTTTCAATGAACATATTAATGTGAAGGCTAAGGTAGCATGTTTGCCAAATGAATTAGTAATCAATGAAAATTGTGCATCAAAAATGTGACATATTAGAAAATTTTAAAAAATAAAAATGACTAAAGTGAAGAAAACTACTTACTTGAAAAAAACTCACAGATATCCACATAAATGTCAATGTGGATATTTTTGAAAAACACAAAAAGCATTGCCACAAGAGAAGGCAAGAGAGTGAGAAAGAAACTCAGACTCTAAAGGGCACCTTCTTGTAAACCCTTCAACAGTTGGACATATCTTACAGTCAAAGAGCACTGTGTCAGTGTGACCCAACTCCATCCTGATAAGTGGTTTCATAGAATCCCTTTAAGAGTGCTTCTTCCAGCCATCCTTTCAGGAGTCTCTTCAGGTTGCAGACAGTGATGAGCAGAAAATACCTGATTGTTCAAGAACACGTTTTCCCTTGGGGGAAGGCATGCCCACAGATAAGTTGGGTTTTGGGCCATGGCCAGATTGAGTAATTTCACTGTATGTTCCTTCCAGAAAGCTCAATATTTATAATTGTGGTCACCATGTCTCGCTGGTTTGCTAATACCCTTCATCACTGCTTCCTCTGTACTCTTCCGAGGGCAGAGGTTCATCTGTTTAAGAATCTCTCCACCACAAATAAAAACCATCAAACGGATTTTAAAACCTCTGTGGTCGATCCTTTTGTAAAAGCCCCACTATCTGTTGGTCTTTAGATGTGATTTGTCTGCTTATTTATTTATTGCTTTCATGCATTATTCTATTTGGTCTCCAACATTTAAAAAATACCTAAATATTTTACAATCACTAAAGCTGACTGGAGAGGTTTAAAAAAACATTGTTGCAAAAGAGTTTCTAGCAAGACTCCAATTTGGTGCTGGTAAGGTTGAAATGTGACTGAATATAACAATGATAATTTTTCACTTGCAAAATAATTCATCTCTTGAGTAAACATTAGCTGTGCATACATTTTTTAATAAGGAGAAAATATGCATAGAAAATCAGAAATGTTAATGTGCACCCAATAAGGCATATCACACAAGGGAATGTCATTGTTTTGTTTTGTATTGACAAGTTTTTTAATAGCAGTTTCATTTAGAAAGGCCAAATTAAAGTCCCACAAATGAATGTACATTGTGTTTTAACTAAGAGAATTGGTAAATATTAAAAATCGAATGAATTTTCACTGGTAATATTTATGAAAAGGGTCAAGGTACATAGTAATAAAGGAACTTGAAGTTTGAAAGAGCAGAGTTTGATGCCTAACACTGCAATAAATTGCTTTGTAATCATGCACACAATTGCACTCATTTCACATGCTCAAGGTCATGCTCAAAATCCTCCAAGCTAGGCTTCAACAGTATGTGAACTGAGATCTTCCAGATGTTGAAGCTGGATTTAGAAAAGGCAGAGAAACCAGAGATCAAATTGACAACATCCACTGGATCATAGAAAAAGCAAGAGAATTCCAGAAAAAAAACAAAACAAAACAAAAACTGCTTCATTGACTACACTAGCCTGTGACTGTGTGGATCACAACAAACTGTGGAAAATTCTTAAAGAGATGGCACTACCAGACCACCTTACCTGCCTCCTGAGAAACCTGTATGCAAGTTAAGAAACAGCATTTAGAACCAAATGTGGAATAGACTGGTTCAAAATTGGGAAAGGAGTATGTCAAGGCTGTCTGTTGTCACCCTGTTTATTTAACTTATATGCAGAGTACATCATGCAAAATGCCAGGCCGGATGAAGCACAAGCTGGAATCAAGATTGCTGGGAGAAATATCAATAACCTCAGATATGCAGATGACACCATCCTTATTGCAGAAAGTGAAGAACTAAAGAGCCTCTTGATGAAGGTGAAAGAGAAGAGTGAAAAAGCTGGCTTAAAACTCAACATTCAAAAAACAAAGATCTGGTCCCATCACTTCGTGGCCTATAGATGGGGAAACAATGGAAAACAGTAAAAGATTTCATTTTCTTGGGCTCCGAAATCACTGAGGATGGGTACTGCAGCCATGAAATTAAAAAAACAAACAAACAAACAAAAAAACCTTGCTCCTTGGAAGAAAAGCTATGACAAACCTAGACAGTGTATTAAAAAGCAGAGACATCTCTTTGCTGACAAAGGACCATATAGTCAAAGCTATAGTTTTTCCAGTAATTATGTATGGATATGAGAGTCAGACCGTAAAGAAGGTTGAGCATCTTGACCATGTTTTCTTCTTATCTTGACCAACTCTTTCACTCTCGAATTGGATATTCATGCCTTGGGGGAAAAGAGGAGAACTCAGAGAAATCTGGGGACAGGTATTAATAAGAGACAAAAGAGCAATGCTTGGGAGAACTTGCTAGTAACATGGTATCAGTAATGGTCAGTATGAATTTAATAAATATGTTAAGCTTTTTCCTAACAGTGATTGCTCAAGTCATGGAATTTTATATTAGTAGCCATTGGCATCAGATTCTCATTCTATTTTGCACTCCTCTCCACTCACTTCATCCATTCTGATAAGACATCATCTTATTTTCTTACAATTTGTCCTCCTTGGTGGCCCATTTCTCTTCCTTTGCTCCAATAATTTTGATATATGTCAGATTACATCAGTCATTGTCCCCAGAACAAAGGTCCCAATCCATGCCCCTATGATATCTTTATCAACTATTTACAAAAAGAAGAAAAAATAGTGGAGGGTTTTATTATTTTAATCATCTATTACCTAGCAATATGAGCCCAAGATTCTAATTGCATGTCTTTTATATACTTTGTTATACACTTAGTCATTTTACCTGCACGAAGTATACATATCAACATTAAAAATATACAAACTTTGAAAACATACGTTGATTTTTTAACATTTATCTCCACTTTCTCCTAAAATTCCACTAAGCTAAGAGGAAAGACAATATTAAATTGGTAAACAAATCAATTCATAAAAGAAATTAAAGAGAACTGGGACATGTACACACTGCTATATTTTAAATGGATAACCAACAAGGACCTACTGTATTGCACAGGGAACTCTGCTCAGAATTGCTTAAAAACCTAAATGGGAAAGTAATTTGAAAAAGAATAGATTCTATATATGTATAACTGAATCACTATGGTACACCTGAAACTAACACAACATTGTTAATCAACTATACTCCAGTATAAAATAGACGTTTTAAAAAAGGAGAGAGAAAAGAGGAATAAAAATGGATAAAGGAGTCAAAAAAAAAAGTCTTCATGTGTTAGGAAAATGCCTTACTATAGAGGAGGAAGGAGAAGGAAATTGCGTCCCATTCCAGTATTCTTGCCTGGATAATCCCGTGGCCAGAGGAGCCTGCGGGGCTGCTGTCCATGGGGTCACACAGAATTGGACATCACTGAAGAGACTTAGCAGCAACAGCAGCATAGAGGAGGAAAAGTGAAAGTGAAAATGGTAGTCCCTCAGTTGTGTCTGATCTTTGTGACCCCACAAATGTAGCCCACCAGGCTCTTCTGTCCATGGGATTTCCTAGGCAAGGATACTGGAGTGGGTAGCCATTAGCTACAGTCTAATTTTCTATAGAGGAAGTTATCTGCAAGAAATAATCAATCTGCGACTAGAATCCCAGCACAACAAGAAATAGGTATGAAGCTCAAAACAGAGAAATCAGTCAAAAATGTGGATACAGTCAGGTGACTAATACTCACTTCTCCCTCACCCCTCAAAACATACATATTGAAACAGTGTGATGTTTCTGGAAATAACAACACTGACAGACTTTAGTCTCAAGGACTCCAGGCTCAGTAGAGGGTTGGGGTATGAGGCTGAAGGTAGAATATAGAAAGGTCTAGTATTGAACAGTGGAACCCTCAGAATGTCTATCCTTTATCCTAACTACCAGAACACTTGCTTCAAGGTTTAGAACCCCAAGCAGGAGACTGAAGAATTCTTACCTTGAAAAACTCAATTACTCCAAATAGCAACACTGTAAATTCCCCTCTTGGGTCATTCACGGTAACAGTCAACAAGCTCTGATCATCTGAGGAAAGATTTCAGCCTAAAAATGAAAGACCAAAGCACACAATGGGAAAAAGTAGCTCTGGGGATACAGAAACAAAGCAGGGAGCAGGAAACATAAATGTCTACTTTGTATCCCAAGAGAAAGAGGAAGATAATCCATCAATGAAACAAGGTGCTTTTAAATAAAAGGAGTAACCAGGAAACAGGAAATGACTCTTGCATATTAAAAACAGGATCACTGAGATTAAGTACTACTACTACTAACAATAATGAAAACGGAAATGTTGGATCATTCACTGAATTTCCTGAAAAGCAGTATAAAACTTGTATTTAATGTTTAAAGTAAAATAAGATATTTAAATTAGAGATTTAATTGAGAGTATTCAAAATCCAACGAATAGAAAAAAGAAATCAGAGAAAACCAATCATACAACTGTTTCCCGTAACTGAAGGTTTTCTTCAAACTGAAAGTTCAAGTACTCATTTCAGAACACATGAAAAGGAAAGGTAGAGTGCTTATGCATATGGAGTCTAGTACCAGACAGCTTGGAATCACCATCCCCCCATTCGTCAGATGCATGAGTTTGGACAATTCACTTGGTATTTTAGTGCTCAGTTTCCTCATCAGTAAAGTGTGATTGATATTGATAATATGTATCACCTCAGGCCATTGTGAGGATTAAATTATTATTAAAAGGAACACAAAGCTCATGAAGTATTATCTTAGAGTAGGTAATCAGAATCAATTATCATTACAATTATCATAAGAGATTTTGTGGTGGGATGGGAAGAGTTTACATATAAAGTATCAGGAACTGGAATGGCATCAGATTTTATAAACACAGTAGAAAAAAAGATAAAGCAATGCTTTCATAAATTTGAGGGAAATTATTTTTAACAGAGTATTTTAGAAGCCAACTCAATGGACATCACCCACTCAATGGACATGAATCTGAGTAAGCTCCGGGAGTTGAGTGAGCTCTGGGAGTTAATGATGGACAGGGAAGCCTGGCGTGCTGCAATCCAGGGGGTCGCAAAGAGTCAGACAGGACTGAGCAACTGAACTGAACTAATTTTAGAAGCCAAGTTAACATTTAAGTATGTGGGTAGAGTGAAGGTATTTTTAGAACTTCAGAATTGTAGCATTTTTATTGTTTTGTTTAGCTAAACATCCACACATTCTTATTTAGGAAATTCCAGGAAGACATACCTGTGTATGTGTGTGCTCAGTCCTATCTGACTCTTTGCAACCTCATGGACTGTAGCCAGTCAGGTTCCTCTGCCCATGGAATTCTCTAGGCAAGAATACTGGAGTGGGTTGTCATGCCCTCCTCCTGGAGATCTTCTCAACCCAAGGATCAAACCTTGCAGGCGCTATACCACTAGTGCCACCTGGGAAGCCCTCCTTGAAGACACGCTACCTCAACACAAGAATATAAATGAAAGAAGATTTTGGGAAACCAGAATGAAGAGCGCCAACAAAGGATAGTAGTAAAAGAAGTCTCAGGATAACAGCTGTGCAGCAGGCCTAGAAACCACTGTAAATTCATGAGTGCATAAGATGTCCATAGAAAAACAGATTGTTAGAAAGATAAATAGAACTGAAGAATTATTTCATGTATTGGACCATTTGGAAAATATTGTTGAGATAGGTATAACCCATGAGTGTGAACATTATGGATGATTCACTGTAAATAAAAATTAAATGATTTTTTGAATGCAAATATTAGTTGGCAGAAAAACAATAACATGCATAAGAAAATAAAACATATTGTATTACTTGCAAGGTTCAGAAGTGCATTCCATTTACAAAGTCATAGTATTTAACTAAATCCCTAGCTGTAGTTCTCCCAAAGAGTGGGGCAAGTGGTGAAGAAAATCATTAGTTCCCAAAAAAGCCTATAGTTGGCTAATGTCTAACACTTAAGAGCTAAGAAGGAAGTAAAAGTTTAACATTAATATTTAGAAATAGAACACTAAATAACAGAAGAAAACACAAAATAAGTTAAAATCTGTTGATGGGTAACATGACAGAGGTCAGGGAGAATGGAAATTTATTATTACTAGGTTTTACAGAACGACTTGAAATTTTTAATTATGTATCTGTATTAAATAAATTCAATTATAGGTTAATTATAAAATTGTATTTCACTGAAACCTTCTCACTCTCTGATATAAGTCTCCCTCAACTCTGGAACCCTCTCAACTTAGTTAAATCTTTCATATCCTAGTTTTACCAACTGATTCCTTTGGCCAGCTTTTTAGACTTCATGTTCTCTTTTAAATTTTCCTTTTTCTTATTTCAGGACCTGCCAAAGACGCTGTGGGTTATAACAGCAGGTCTTTCCCATTAATGCTACTGGCAGAGATGCCCAAAATATTCCTGATTGATTGAAGCTTGGTTTGCTAGTTCCTCACTTTTGGGAACACTAAATTCCTTTGCAAATTAAAAACAAACACAGCTGAACTATCTTATGTTTAATTTAGCCTAGCCCAGATTAATGAAACTTCAGGCAGTTTAGAACCCTTAGGAACTTTTCTGGGATAATTATAAGAACGTACATATTGGCACCAGATTCCCTCCTTTAAATCATTATTTTAAACACCACAGTTTTTTCATTCTATGATGCTAGATTTTCAGAGTGGGTTTCAGTGTTTGTGGGAGACATTAATAGCATAGAAATAAATAGTTGATGATAAGTAAAATGAATTATTATCATAAAGAAGCCCCTCTTTAAAAATTATATCGGATTTGCTCACAAATTTTTATCATAAATAATTAGTAATCACTAACAGATCAGTATAGGTATATTATATATGTATAAATGTATATATTTTTATATCATTTGGTGCAACTGAAGTGACAATCCCTGCCTTTCCCCCCACCATTACTGTAATACAAACATAAAGGCTTGCCTTTGGTTCTAAAGTTACAGCTGCACTGTTCAACTTGTTTCTTGGTTCTGGCAGTGTTGAAGACTGGCTGCTTAGTATAATCTGAACCCCCTGCCTTTGCACAAAAAGAAAGCAGAAAAAAAAAAAAAACAAACAAACGGAGGCAAAAATCCTCACCGTGTTTTATCAAGCTTATAGAAACCTAGTCTGGGGAGCTATTACAGTTGCAAACAGTTCATGCCTGTGTCACAGAATGCCTTTATAATATTTTGTTGCTTCTATTTTTCAGAGGTTTTTTTTTTTTTTTTTTTTTTAAATACTAACTCTGCTGTGGCTATTAGGGTCTCCTGCTGCAACTTATTCCCAAATCCTGCCCAGTGGAAGTGTAACCACAGTATTTACTCTAAAATTATAGTATTCTAGGTTCTCCATTATTTCTAAGGTTTCCAACTGTCCTCATTTGTCTAAGATTGTCCAGATTATATATTTTCCAACAACATGGCCTTCCCTGGTGGCTCAGATGGTAAAGAATCCATTTGCAATGAAGGCAACCTTGGTTCGATCCCTGGGTCAGGAAGATCCTCTGGAGAAGGAAATGGCAACCCACTCCAGTATTCTTGCCTGGAGAATTCCGTGGACAGGCGAGTCTGATGGGCTACAGTCCATAGAATCTCAAAGAGTCAGACACAACTGAGCAACTGACACTTTCACTTTTTTCTTTCAGCAAAAGGAAAATTGTAATCAGTTTCACTAACCAGACTGCCTGATTCAGGTTTTTAGATGTTGCATGTGTAAGGAGGCAATGGATCCAAATTAGGTCCTTAGTTTTTAAAGGGTGAAATATGCAAATACTCTAGATCTCTGAAAAGAAAACAGTCTAGAGTTGAGAAAAGTAAAAAGAAGCATTTGAGGTGGAAGATAAGTAAACACATTTCTGGTACAACGAGTTTAGAGAATCTTTTGAATCAAATGGACCAATAAGAAACATAACAAACTGAATCCTGACATCAGATTTACACACACACACACAAATATATATATATATGTTTATATTTGGTTTGAGATTCTTAGCTTGCAGTGGGAGATAGCTTGTAATTGAGAACATCAAACCTACTGTTATTCCTACATTTTGACTAAGCAGGGTCAGGAATCTTACTTCCCAAGGTATCTTATGTAAGAACTATGAAGAGCTGACAAACTATAAGCACTCAGACCTCAGCTTTGAGCAGTTACTTGTAGACATTTTGGCATCACATTCTACTTCACCACACATGTATAGAAATAGAAAGGAAGGAACAGGTCATTCTTACTGGAATGGAATCTAGTCATAAAGGAAAGTTTTCTGAGGTAGGAACCATTTTATTTAAATATCTCAAGATGAGTTGAAGTCTGCCATATCGGGGAAGAAGTAAAAGGCTATTTCAGACCCATCTTAGTCCAAGACAGTGGATAAAATGCAGTACCTGCCAGGCTCATCAAGCCAGACCCAGGAAACACAAATATTAGGATCTTAATTTCACAGGCAAAATTTTTTTTGTCCCAAAAACCATTATACCACACTTCAGGTTATACTCTATACATATATTTTTCCCTTGTTTTTTAATTAAAAATAATAATAGCTGTCTAGGCACGTGGCTTTCCTGTTTCAATCCCACCATCCTTTGTCACTATTCAATGTCCATGAATTGGTAACATAAATGGAAAGGTTACATTGTTAAGTAACGCTTCTGTGAGATGCTTACTTTCAAAGATAAGGTGTATATCCTTTTATCTTCCACTTCCATTTTTGCATCTGTCACCTGGAATGTGGATGGGAGACTGGGGTTCTAGCAGATAATTTGAACCATAAAAACAGGAGCCACTGAAAGGAATAGTGGAGTAATTGAGCTGGAGATTACCTGGAACCATTCTCTCAGTCTTGAATTTTCTGTTTTAATCAAGAGGAAAAAAAAAAAAAAAAGACACATCTCATTTTTTTTATTAGCCAAACCTAATCTTCATTGATAAGCCTTCTTAAGAATTACCATCAATTTAGGGAGATCATATATATAAATGTCTGGCCTTACGTCATTGCGTCAGTTCCAGCTCATCTTTGAAAATTGTACCTGAAAACTGAGTCGTATTGAAGTAAAAATACTTTAACTATGTTTTCTGTTAAATGCTTGAATTTTAAAGCACATCCCTCCCCATTTTTAAGACAAGCTGAATATTCAGCTCTGTTTATGAGTGCATTTTAGGGAAAAATCATTTAAAAGCTTTTGTGTTTAATGATACAAAGAAATAGCAATCACTTTTTAAAGATGTTGTGAGAGCCTAGATTTTAAATCAGAACAACAATGCCATTTCGAGCTGTGATGGACATGACTCAGAAGGATTAGGATTTGGGTTCTAATTTGCAAACAGGGCTTGTGTTTGGATTAGGATTTGACCTCAATTTCTCTTTATGGATTTAGGTAAAGCTTTTATTAATCACTCATCCAAAAGAGTGGCTTAAGTCTGTATGGGATGGGACAATAGATATATTTTTATTAAATAAACTCAAAACAGATAAAAACTCTATGAGTGATCCTGGCTGTTACGCCTGAATTTCTGCTTCTTAGATGCCAGTTGTTTTTTAAGAAAGCATGTTTTAGACATCCATTATTCAATTATTAGAATTCATTTGGAGTCATTAGTGAAAGTGTCCATGTTGAAATTATTTGGAAGAATTTTTTAACAAATTTCTTAAATGTGTATATGTGTGTATGTATGTTCACACACACACACATATATATGATTATACTATATATTTTTTATATTTGCATATTTTAATATAGATATGAAATAAACATTTGAAGAATTTTAGGCAAGCAAAATTCTCTATGATTATAATAAAACTACAGTAACACTCTAAGATAACACATATGTGTTAATAGAAGTTTTCATATAACTAGTAATTCAGATATGAGGTCATAGATAATTGGTGCCTAATTGCCTCCCAGCCCACTTTCTCAAGTGGGGACATATTTAACTTACATTCTGTGTGTGGTGAGAGGGTAGAGATGGACAGATTAGGCACGAAGGGGGAAAGGGTAGGAAACTGTTTTGAGAAGCTGGGACTGGAAAATGGTAGAACCTGGTTTCTCACAAATCCTTCTAGCCTAAATCTTTCAGAGTGAGACTTAAGTTTCCACTCCATGGAAATGTCTAATGTCTGCTAATGACTAGGACTCCCAACCAGCCCAGAACCTGGATCCTTCCTACAATTATGGCAACACCCACAAGAAACACTAGAAGGCACTGAATAGTCAGCAATAGAATAAAACTTAAAGTACTATAAATGGAACTCAGGAATTCCAGCAGGCCAGCTTGAGGGCCAATGGCTGGCAGTCATTTTATTAACCTCATAATAAGTGTTTGACTCTTTCAACCACATTTTTTGTATTATGATGGAGCTGTACTGTACTGAGAAGAAAGGCAAACCTCTTGTGAGTTATACATCATCCATAATCTTCTGTAAGTTGCTGTAACTTACATAGAGATTCCTGGAGAAGGAAATGGCAACCCACTCCAGTACTCTTGCCTGGAAAATCCCATGGATAGAGGAGCCTGGTAGGCTACAGTCCATGGGGTCGCAAAGAGTTGGATACGACTGAGCGACTTCACTTTCACATACAGATTAGTGTGTCTTAATGGGGTCCATGGTCTTCCCAGGTGAGTTGGTGGTAAAGAATACACCTGCAGGCAAGAGACAAGGGATGGATCCCATTGAGTTGAGAAGATCCTTTTAAAGAGGAAATGGCAACCACTCCAGTTTTCTTGCCTGAGAAATCCCGTGGACAGAGGAGCCTGGAAGGCTGCAGTCCCTGGGGTTGCAAAAGAGTTAAACATGACTTAGTGACTAAATAATAACAACAACAACAATGGGGACCATGTGTGTGCATTTCTGCATTTAAGAAGCTCCCCAATAATCCTGATGCTTATCGATATTTAGAACCAAAAGTGTAGATTATTGCTCTATGGCTAATCTTGTCTTCTCAACAGGATGGAAAATCCCATAAAGTTTTAAGACCTGCCCGTATATTTCTTTTGTTTGCTCAATAGCAACTAAGACAATGCTAAGCAAACAGCACCACTTGAATAATATGAAATAATACTATTTAGTAACTCTATCTTTGTCTCATGAGTTTTTGTTTTCTAAGACTGTCTTCTATCCCTGAGTACCTCTCTCTCCTGGAATAAAAAAGACTGTGGTAGAATTTAAATATAAATACAATATATTGATCATATACTATATTATAGGTGTGTGTGTGTATGTGTATATATATATATATCTCACAAAAAGTTGGACATGACTGAGCGAACAAGCTCACTAAGCATATATATATATATATATATATATATATACACACACACACACACACACACATACTTACCACATATGACACAAAGCAGCTCAGCTGTGGGAACCCTACCTAAGAGAACTGGACACAGGAAAGATGATTTTCCACCAGCAATGAGGGGAACGAGAGGAATGAGGAGCCCTGCTCCCCCAAGGTGTCACTGCAGAGAAAGCGATGTCTCATGATCCAAATGGTGATGAACGTAGAAGGTGGCAAGGAATTCATGGGTCGTATGGAGAATGGTTGTACAGATTGCTCAGCAAACTGTAAAAAGAGTATCCTGAAATGAGCAGAAAGAGGGCAGCTTATTAAGCAATTGCCAGAGCATAAGCACAAGAAATGAAAAGGGCAGGCAAAGGCTCTGAGCAGAAGTGGTGCAGCCTCCCTCCTTGGGGACTGCTGGAGAGATGTGGACTATTAATCTTGTGATCCTAGAGGAAAACTAAATAGTGACCTTGCTTGTGACCACACAACTGTTGGAGTCTACGGAATGTCAGACTATATACACAAAAGTAATTAGGGACTCATAAGTATTGATGAAGCATAACTCCTAAAACGATGGGTATTTGCTATTTACCCAGGATGTGTTGCTGAGAATTGAGAAATAGGAAATAATATAAATATGACTCTGAATGTATTCAATAGTTAAAATTATCTCTTAATTGGTGATATTGTTATAGCCACGCTTTCCGGGAAACAGACTCACTCAGAAGGACAATGCAGATAGTGGAGTGCAGTTTATTACGCCAGCGGGCCCGAGGCAGAGTCTCCTCTTAGCCAAGGACCCCGTCCAGCATTTGTGAAAATCTTTTATACCCCATGCGTATGTGTCCAAACCCACCACCTACCCCATGTGTACGTGTCCAAACAGTCAATAGTCAATAAGCCCGCAGTTACATTCCAACCAGTTAATAATTGATAAGCCTGTGATTACATCCTGATAAATACGAAAAAAAGTTTATGACCTGTCCGGAGACAGGGGTGATTACAGTATGCTTCCTCTTAGGCAATGAGTAGCCTGGATGTGATCTTCAAGATTCCCCTGTCTGGAGGGGGTCTTATCCTTCCATTGTCGTCCCCACAGGCACTAAGCAGAGAGTTCAGAGTCCGCTGGAGAGGCAGCCGAGCACGGCCAGCACGGACAGGCCTGAGATGGAGTCCAGGCCCTATGAATTCCTTCTTCAATATAATTAGTATTGGTTTTTCCTAAACAGAAATGTGGAATAAAATTTGTTTCCTCTTTTTTTTGGTTGTACCCTGTGGCATGTATGATCCTTGTTCCCTGACCAGGGATCAAACCCAGGCCCCCTGCATTGGAAGCACAAAGGTCTAAACCACTGAACCGCCAAGGAACTCCCTGTTTGTTTCCTTTTTAGAATGCTTTGTATTAAAAAGGAACCATAAGATTAAAAATATATTACACAGACACAAAGCAAGTTTATTTTGTGTAAAAATATATGTTCATTGAGCTGTTGTGCTTTGAAATGTATTAGTCTGTACTGATAAGAAACTAAATACAACAGAGTGAGTCACACAGCGTCTTTCAATGAGCTGATTATTTTAACTGAACAAAGGGCCCAATAAGACTCTATTTAAATATATTTCCTTCTCTATCACATGGAACAGATTTCGCCTGTTGTGTTTTCTTTCCAGTCAACATAAAAAGCTTAAGATACTCCCACTTTCTGTCTTTTTGTTTTTGTTGAATTACTGAGTCTATCACTAAACAACTGACTCTAATTTTTTGTTACATGCAAAGCATGTAATAACATTTATTTTGTAAGAAATAATCTAAGATTCCTATACGCCTTCTATTATTCACTTTAATTTCAAATGATATTGAAGGAGGAACCAGAACAGGCTCTATCTTGAAAGCGGGGCTCCATCTTGGGCCAGACTGTGGACTTTGAGCTATATGCCCAGTATCTATGGAAACTACATACCAACTGGAAAACCAGGCCCCCAGGAGGAAGAGCCCCAAGGCTCTGCATTGCCTAAAAGAATACCCTAATTATCTGTGTAACCGAATAGAATTGTACATTCAATTATGCTTATTGGGGTATGACCACAGGCCTATTGATAATTGTCCACTGTTAACTACCTAGGCTTAAGGCAGGTGATCATGGGTTAACTTTGATTGTATCTTTCTTTTTCCTTTGTTCAGACTAGTTTCAGGGAAACTTATACACTTAATGTATATAAGGTTTTCACAAAAACTGGCTGGGGTCCTAGGCTAAGAGGAGACTCTGCCTTGGGCCCGCCGGTGTAATAAACTGCACTCCACTATCTGCATTGTCCTTCTGAGTGAGTTTGTTTCCCAGAATGCGTGACTACAACATTTGGTGCATTGGTTGGGAAACTCCTCACTTTGAGGAGACAAGTCCCATTTGGGACTACTCCGAGGTCTTGTGGCTTGAATCTTCTAGAGGGGGGAAGGTGCCTTGCCCTTCTGGAAGGATTCTGCTTCTCAATGTCTGGACCTTTCATGTTAGCAGGTAGTGGATGGCAGCAGGGAAAATGAGCGCTCAGGTGAGGAGTAACCCACCCAGCAGGGTGGAAGAGGGGGCCTGATCACCCCCCTGGGAGGGACTAGAAGGAGTGGGGACCCACAGGCGCCTGGAATAGGCAGGTGGCAGTGATCGCTTGGTACACAGACCGATGAGCGTGTTAGGTCTTAGGAAGGAAATTTGTGAAGGTCACTTAGGAGGTGAGTCCATGCCGTCTTGGGGGAAATTATTACCAAGCAATCACCAGGGGATTTTTAGGAGAAGAAACTTGGTACTTGTCTGCTCGTATTCTGCCGTCTCCTAGGAGGTGTCCCGTCTGCTGTGAAATTCTTGACCCCCTCAGAATTGTCAGGTTAGAAGGAGGGGGATACATCAGTGAGTATGAATTGGCTTTTCTGGAGATGGCCTGGGACGTGGGATATTTAACCCATCTGTGTTTTCATCCAGACCTGATCAAGCCCACCAAGGTAGAATAGACTTTAATGGAGAAACAGTCTTGGACCACGTGGTGTTCTGGTTCGGTCGTGCAGACCTGCAGGTGAAAACATGCCGATCCCCCTTCTCCCTCTGGGATCTGGCAGAATTTGGACAAGGATGACCTGCCCCTCCCCCATGCTGGATGATGACGTGCCCGCTGCCCAGTGCTCCATCAGGACTGGAGGCCACCTTAATGCCCGAGCCAGGGCCAGGTGAAGTTCCTACAGCAGCTGCTGCTTCTCCATCAGCTCTTCCGGAGGTCGTAGCGCCGCTACCTGGGCAGGATCCGATCCTGGTGGCAGAAGCCTCTGGCCAACACTTCCAGGATCCGGCTCCAGCTGAACCGCCTAAGCTATACCCGCCTCTCCCAGTGATTACTGACAGGAAGGGGAAAGGAGACACCAGAATCAAACAGAGGCTGTGCTCCGCTAAGGAGCTAGAGTAAAAGGCCCTGCTACAAATGCTCCTCAGAGAGTTACAGCATCCTCAGGTTCAGGGGACAGATGGCCACTACCGTCAGCCCCCCATAGCCTATTATTACAAGATTAGGCTAATGGAGACTATTTTTCAAACCCACTGCCCTACATGGGATGACATAATCAAGCTACTAGTCTCCCTTTTCAGCACCAAGGAAAGACATAGGATCCTAACTGAGAACTGAAAAGGGTTAAGAGAAATGGCACCTGAGGTAACTGCAAGCCCGCAGCGGTGGGCAGAACTAGCCACCCCCGATGAGGGAAGGGAGGGGCCACCTGGAGAGATATCTGGCGGCTATTTTACACGGCCCGAAGGTGGGGCCCAAAAACCTCTGAGTATGCAAAACCCTCAGAAGTGATTCTAAGTGAAAGCAAATCACCCTCTGAGTTCTAGGAAAGACTGTATGAGGCCTATAGACTTTATACGCCAATAGATCCAGAGGCTGCTGGGTCTCAGAGGGTGATTAAATGCAACCTTTGTGTCTCAAGCCTACCCCGAAAATATCAGATTGAGGGGGGGGGGGGGCACCAAGTGACTCATGAATTTTTATACACCCCTGAATGCCCCGTACCTTTGTTGGGAAGAGACTTGCTGTCTAAACTGGGGGCACAAGTGACCTTTCCCCCGACGAAAGACCCACTCTTAAAGTGGCCTCAACCACTTATTTACTTTCTCTCCATAACTCCTCAAGATGAATGGAGGCTGCATGATCTCCCAGAAGGGAAACCGGACGGGCTAAACAGTGGAGCAAGAGAGTTAACTCAACATATTCCCTGAGGTCTGGGTGGAAGACAACCCTCCACCCACCCCCAACCCCCGCCTCCAGGCTTGCAAAACAAGTCCCAGTGGTAACAACTCAAACCCAGTACGATTATGTCAGCACCCACCTTGGGCCTGCCAGACCTTGCTAAGCCATTTACTTTTTATGTGACTGAAAAGGACAAGGTGGCTATGGGAGTGTTGTCCCAGACTATGGGGACGTGGGACAGACCCGTGGCTTATTTCCCGAAACCGCTGGACAATGTTGCCACTGGTGGCCGGAATGCTTATGGACAGTTGCTGTGGTTGCCTTACTGGTCCAGGAGACAACCAAGCTGAATTTGGGCCAAGATTTGATCATAAAAGTCCCGCATGAGGTCAACACTCTCCTGCGAGGGGACCCCCATAAGTGGCTGTCAACATCCCAGATTATTCAATATCAAGGGCTTCTATGTGAGAACCCTAACCTCCGTATTGAGACTTGCCAGACTTTAAACCCAGCCACACTCCTTCCGGTGGGAGAGGGTGGACCTTCTTATGACTGCAGACAAATCTTGGAAGAGGTCTATACTAGCAGACCCGACCTCCGAGACCCACTGATTCCGGACCCTTATTGGGTCCGGATGGCACTAGCCTGATAAAACAAGGACAATGGCTGTCAGGTTATGCCACAGTCACAGAAAAGACTATCATCAAAGCTGGCTCCTTGCCATAACACTGGTCTGCTCAACAAGCTGAGTTATGGGCCTTGCTTCGAGCACTCCAGTTATCAAAAGGCAAGAGAGTAAACATCTACACCAACTACAGGTATGCTTTTGCCACACTATATGTGCATGGGGCTCTGTATAAGGAAAGAGGCCTTTTGACAGCTAGTGGAAAAGATACTAAAAATAAACAAGAAATTCTGACCCTATTAGATGCTGCCTGGGAACCAGAAAGGGTTGCAGTCATACACTGCCGAGGACATCAAAAAGAGGATACCCCCTGGGCTCAGGGAAACAGACTGGCAGATGAGACCACTAAACAAGCAGCCAAGGGCTTGGGGGTGACAAGTGAAGCCCCTATTAAAGCTCTCGTATTGGCAGAGCTGCCTGAGCAGCTGGAGTCTCCAAAATATACTGAAGCCCAAAACCAACTAGCCAAAGTGGAAAGGGCCATCAAGACTGGAAAGGGATGGTGGGAATTGCCAAGTGGCAAATTATTGGTACCGGAGGAGCTGGCACCCACTCTGGTAAGCCCAACACACCAGGCAGCCCACCTAGGCCGTGATAAACTGGAAGGGCTAATTAAAAAATATTTCTTGGTTCTCCGCCTCTCTTCCCTATGCAGGACAGAATCTCAGAACCACACTTGCTGCTCACAGGTCAATGCTGCCTCTCAGTGAAGAAGGAATTCATAGGGCCTGGACTCCATCTCAGGCCTGTCCGTGCTGGCCGTACTCGGCTGCCTCTCCAGCGGACTCTGAACTCTCTGCTTAGTGCCTGTGGGGACGACAATAAAAAGATAAGACCCCCTCCAGACAGGGGAATCTTGAAGATCACATCCAGGCTACTCATTGCCTAAGAGGAAGCATACTGTAATCACCCCTGTCTCCGGACAGATCATAAACTTTTTTTCGTATTTATCAGGATGTAGTCACAGGCTTATCGATTATTAACTGGTTGGAATGTAACTGCGGGCTTATTGACTATTGACTGTTTGGACACGTACACATGGGATAGGTGGTGGGTTTAGACACGTACACATGGGGTAGGTGGTGGGTTTAGACACATACACATGGGGTAGGTGGTGGGTTAGGACACGTACGCATGGGGTATAAAAGATTTTCACAAATGCTGGACGGGGTCCTTGGCTAAGAGGAGACTGCCTTGGGCCCGCCGGTGTAATAAACTGCACTCCACTATCTGCATTGTCCTTCTGAGTGAGTCTGTTTCCCGGAAAGTGTGGCTATTACATTTGGTGCATTGGCCGGGAAACTCCTCACTTTGAGGAGACAGGTCTCATTTGAGGCCACCCCGAGGCTTTGTGGCTTGAATCTCCTAGAGGGGGGAAGGCGCCTAGCCCCTCTGGAAGAATTCAGCCTTTCAAAGCCCGGTTTCTTCGCTTTGGCAGGTAGTGAACAGCAGCAGGAGAACTGAGCGCTCAGGTGAGGAGGAACCCACCCAGCAGGGTGGAAGAGGGGGCCTGATCACCCCCCTAGGAGGGACCAGAAGGAGCGGGGACCCACAGGAGCCTGGAATAGGCAGGTGGCGATTGCTTGGTACACAGGTCGACGAGCGTGCTAGGGTTTAAGAAGGAAATTTGTGAAGGACCTTTAGGAGGTGTGTCCACGCCGTCTAGGGGAAAATTATTACCAAGCGATCGCCAGGGGATTTTTAGGATAGAAAACTGGTCCTTGTATGCTTGTATTCTGCCCTCTCCCAGGAGGTGTCCCGTCTGCTGTGAAATTCTTGACCCCCCCCCCGGAATTGTTAGGCTAGAAGGAGGGGGAAACAGAAGTGAGCATGAATTGGCTTTTCCAGAGATGGCCTGGGACATGAGATATTTAACCCATCTGTGTTTTCATCCGCACCTGATCAAGCCCACCAAGGCAGAATAGACTTTAAGGGAGAAACAGTCTCGGACCATGTGATGTTCTGGTTCAGCTGTGCTGACCAGCAGGTGAAGACACGCTGATCCCCCTTCTCCCTCTGGGGTCTGGCAGGTAAGGCTCTTCTCACCCCAATTAGGAAGGAGGCAGAATGGCAATTTAAGTGTCACTGAGTAAAAATATCAGAAGTACATAGGGTACTGAGAACTTCGTAGACAGAACGAAAAAAAAAGTAGAAGAAGGTCTGAGAAGGTAAGCAAGATAGGGGAAAGTGAATCTAAGGCAACTGTATCGGAGTGCATGATTAAAAATTTAAAGAAGAGATTAGGAAGAGACTATGGGGTGAAGATGAAGCCTAACTGCCTCCACATACTCTGTGAGGTCGAATGGCCCCCTATGGGAGCAGGATGGCCACCAGAGAACACCGTGAACTTAAAAATAGTGGAAGCAATCTACACAGTAGTCACAGGAGAGCCAGGACACCTGGATCAATATCCATCTACTGACTCATGGCTAGGGTTAGCTTGAGACCCTCCTACTTGGACAAGGTTCTGTATCCAGAAGGGAAAGGGAAAAATATGAAGGGCACAAAAATTGACTGATGATAAAAAAAGAAATTCTACAGGATTTGGACGGGGATGACCTGACCCCTCCCCCATGCTGGATAATGACACGCCTGCCTCCCAGTGCTTCACCAGGACCGGAGGCCGCCTTAATGCCCGATCCAGGGCCAGGTGAAGTTTCTGCAACAGCCGCTACTCCTCCGCCAGCTTTCCCGGAGTTCGTAGAGCCGCCGTTTGGGCAGGCTCCGATCCCGGTGACAGAAGCCTCTGGCCAACACTTCCAGGATCCCGCTCCAACCGAACCGCCCAAGCTATACCCGCCTCTCCCGGTGAGTACTGACAAGAGGGGGAGGGAGACGTTGGAATTAAGCAGAGACCGCGCTCTGCCAGAGAGCTGGAGAAAATAAAAGAGAACAGACAAGAGACTTACAGTGCAACTCGGGCCCTCCAGAAAACCTCATCTGCCCCAGGGACAGGACAGCCCTTCAGCCAGTCCCAAGGGAGGCCCTGGGCCATTACAGCCAAACCAGTGTGCCCGGTGCCGCGGAGCTTTTGGCCACTGGAAGAATGAATGCCCTAAGGCAAAGAAAGAAGAGGAAGCTCCCGCGGTTGTGGGGCTTGCTGACTTAGAAATTAACTAGGGCTGCTAGGGCTCAGAGATGTCAGGTCCCTGAGAGCCCACGGTGACCTTAAAAGTGGGGGACCAAAACATTGACTTCATGGTAGATACAGGAGCAGAACTGTCGGTAGTAACAAAACCTGTGGCACCTCTGTCCAAAAAGACTACCACTGTTACTGGGGTATCGGGAGAAGGGATGATTAAATCGTTTTGCCAGCCCAGAAAATGTCAGATGGGGGGGGAGGGCACCAAGTGACATTCCTGAGTGCCCAGTACCCCTGTTGGGAGAAGACTTGCTCTCCAAACTAGGAGCACAGGTGACTTTCTCCCCTGAGGAGAGGCCCACCTTCTGGATGGACTCTATGACTTATTTGCCCTCTCTCTCAATACCACCCCAAGATGAGTGGAGGTTGCATGAGCCTCTGAAGGCAGAACCGGGTGGGCCGGAAGAGCATGAGAGAGCTAACTCAATTATTCCCTGAGGTCTGGGTGGAAGACAACACCCCCACCCCCCAGGCTGGCTGAACATCACGCCCCAGTGATAATGGAACTCAAACCAGGTACCATCCCGGTTAGAGGGCGCCAGTACCCGCTATGGATGGAGGCCTGAGCCGGCATATTGCCCCACATCAATAGATTGAAACAAACAGGCATTCTAGTAGAGTGCCAGTCAGCTTGGAATACGCCAATCCTGCCAGTCAAAAGGGAAGGAGGACAGGACTATAGGCCTGTACAAGATCTCAGGCTAGTCAACCAGGCTACTGTGACTTTACACCCCACTGTTCCAAACCCCTATACCTTGCTTAGCCTCCTCCCGCCGAGGATTAAAGTTTACACTTGCCTAGATCTCAAGGATGCCTTCTTCTGCATACACCTCGCCCCAGCATCACAGCCCATCATTGCCTTTGAATGGGAAGATCCAGTCGGGAGCACCAGATAACAAAGGCTAACTCCACAGCCATCTTTGGGGAAGCCTTGGCTTCTGATCTGGACTCATTCCATCCAGAAGAGTATGGATGTCAGCTCCTACAATACGGGGATGACCTGCTGCTGGCTGCCTGAGACCAAGGAAAAATGCTAGAAAGGGACAAATGCACTGTTCCAGCTGTTGATGAAAGCAGGTTACCGGGTGTTAAAAAAGAAGGCACAATCTACAAAGAGGAGGTAAGGTATCTGGGGTTTGTTTTAAAGAAGGGCTCAAGGTTCCAGACCCTAATTGGGTCCTATATACTGATGGCACTAGCCTGATAAAACAAGGACAACAGCTGTTGGGTTAGCCATAGCAGAAGGGGCCATCAAGACTAAAAAGAGATGGTGGGAATTGTCAAGTGACAAATTATTGGTACTGGAGGAGCTGGCACACACTCTGGTAAGCCAAACACACCAAGCGGCCCACCTAGGCCATGCTGCCTGCTCTCAGTTTAATGCTGCCTCTCGGGTATTCAGACAAAATCCTCTGGGTATTCAGCTGAAAGGCACACTGCCCCTTGAACACCTGGGAGTAGACTTCACTGAAATGAAACCTCACCAACACTACCATTACCTGCTGGTCATGATATGTGCATTCTTGAGATAGGTAAGAGCTTTTCCTACCTGGACTGAAAGAGCATCAGAAGTAGCCCGGTGCCTGCTTAGGGAAATAGTTCCCAGATTTAGATTTCCTACCAGCATTGGATCAGGCAATGGCCCGGCTTTTGCAGCTGATTTAGTACAACAAGTAAGCAAAACTTTAAACATCAAATGGAAACTGCACACTGCATATAGGCCCAGAGTTCTGAGATGGTGGAATGAAACAACTGGACACTTAAAGAGACTCTCCAAGTGGATCAGAGAGACTGACTGCTCCTGAGTGGACTTGCTTCCGATGGCTCTGCTCAGACTCAGGATGACCCCACAGTCCCAAGGCTATTCTCCATACGAAATTGTGTATGGGAAGCCCCCTCCCATAATAAAACAGGTGTCAACAAATTTGCCTCAGGTAAGGGGGGATAGGATTTCACAGCAGATGGAACTGGGTAAGGTAATAAATCGGATAACTAAGTTTGTACAAGAAAGGGTGCCGTTCCCCCTTGGGGAACAGATTCATGAGTTTACACTTGGTGACCAAGTGTGGGTCAAAGATTGGGAACATGATTTGCTAGCCCTTTGGTGAAAGGGCCCTTATGTTATTCTAACTACCCCTACTGCAGTTAAAGTTACAGGCAATGCCCCTTGGATCCATCACACCAGAGCAAAGAAGGCATACAACACTGACCCGGAAGACGCTGAGTGGACCACCACCCAGAAGGACCCCACCGACCCACGGGGAACCAAGATCATTCTGAAGAAGAAGAAGAGAACGAGATCCCGGACGAGCCCTCTACAGGATGGAGCTGGGTAAACGACTCCTGCTGCTCGGCCTCATCAACGCAATTCTGAACCCGACCAGTGTTCCTGCACAGGACAACGTCTTCATCTCATGGGCACATTCTTACGCGAACTTCCACAACTCCTCCAACTGTTGGGTATGTGGGGCCATGCCCCTGTCAGTAATGGACGGACTCCCCTGGTGGGTATCGCCACTCCGTTATGGGGACTTTATACCACTGTGTTCCTTCTTAGAGCAACAGAAAGGAACTTTTCTCTCTCACCAACCATAACCTTTCTTTGCTCTCCTGGTGTAAAAAGAAGCCATCAATGGGCCAGGGACATAGGGTTACATTTAACATGAACACCAGCCTTATGGAGATAACAAAGGCTTATACCTCATATATAAAAATTAAAGAAGAAAAGGGCTTCCTTAACAAAAGGGGGACAGGCCTCCCGGTACCTTGAGCAATACTACCAGGTCTGGGATGAATATTTCTGGATGACTCCTGAGAAAAGACAGTTGATTACCCCTGCTACTGTTTGCTGGGAACAAAAAGAACAGAAAGTTAGATTTAGAGACCACCCCCTAGACCCCAAAAAATTAAAATATATTGGTTATTTGTCCCTTGAACAATGTAAACAAATCTTGGAAGTTACCTATCACCCCAATCAGTCTGTTCAGTGGCCCGGTTCCGACTGGAAATATAATCCTGGAATCCGCTGGGTAGCCCCCAATGGGACCCAGTGGCTCTGTGGGCTTAACTTATGGCCATGGTTACCAGTTGGCTGGGTGGGGCGTTGCACATTAAGATTTGTTTTCTCCCATGGCAGAATTAGGCCTAGCCTACACCAGCCTCCAGTAAACCTGCCTTATCTGCATGCAAGATGGACACGATCTGTGTTCCAATGGTATGACTATCTTGCTGCCTTGTTTGTACCCTCTGTAGGGACAATGGATATCATGGTTAAGGTAGAGGCCTTAACTAATTTCACTAAACAGGCCCTCTTAGACAGTACAAAAGCCATTCAAGCTTTGAACGAAGAACAGATTCAGATGAGGAAGGCAGTAATTCAAAATAAGATGGCATTAGACATACTCACAGCAGCCCAGGGAGGGACTTGCGCCATAATTAAAGTCGAATGTTGTGTGTACATCCCTGACCTGTCTGGAAATGTATCTACTGCCTTGAAGGATATGCAAAATCAAGTGAAAGCCATGTCTAATGAAAATATTCCCTTTTGGACTTCAGTTCTCTCCTGGGTAAAGGGAGACTGGTGGAAAACCATTGTAACTGTTGTTATAGTAATCTTAATCATACTGCTCTGTGGGCCCTGCTTCCTACAATGTCTTGTGAATTTTGTAACCCAGAGGTTGATAGCATTCTCTCATGTGGGTGACAGGAGGGCTAAGGTACAATATATCTCAATGAGTGATGCTCGTTATGGAAACTAAGAGCATCGAGAGGGGGGAATGAAGAAGGAATTCATAGGGCCTGGACTCCATCTCAGGCCTGTCCGTGCTGGCCGTACTCGGCTGCCTCTCCAGCGGACTCTGAACTCTCTGCTTAGTGCCTGTGGGGACGACAATAAAAAGATAAGACCCCCTCCAGACAGGGGAATCTTGAAGATCACATCCAGGCTACTCATTGCCTAAGAGGAAGCATACTGTAATCACCCCTGTCTCCGGACAGATCATAAACTTTTTTTCGTATTTATCAGGATGTAGTCACAGGCTTATCGATTATTAACTGGTTGGAATGTAACTGCGGGCTTATTGACTATTGACTGTTTGGACACGTACACATGGGATAGGTGGTGGGTTTAGACACGTACACATGGGGTAGGTGGTGGGTTTAGACACATACACATGGGGTAGGTGGTGGGTTAGGACACGTACGCATGGGGTATAAAAGATTTTCACAAATGCTGGACGGGGTCCTTGGCTAAGAGGAGACTGCCTTGGGCCCGCCGGTGTAATAAACTGCACTCCACTATCTGCATTGTCCTTCTGAGTGAGTCTGTTTCCCGGAAAGCGTGGCTATAACATCAGCACAGACAAAAACCTCTGGGGATTCAGCTGAAAAGCACGCTGCCCCTTGAACACCTGGAGGTGGACTTCACTGAAATGAAACCTCACTGACACTACCGTTACCTGCTGGTCATGGTAGGTATGTTCTCAGGATGGGTAGAAGCTTTTCCTACCAGGACTGAAAGAATATCAGAAGTAGCCTGGTGCCTGCTTAGGGAGATAGTTCCCAGATTTGGGTTTCCTACCAGCATTGGACCAGACAATGGCCTGGCTTTCATAGCTGACAAGTAAGCAAAACTTTAAACATTGAATGAAAACTGCACACTGCATGTAGGCCCCAGAGTTCTGGGATGGTGGAACAAACCAATCAGACACTTAAAGAGACACTCTCCAAATGGATCATAGAGACTGACTGCTCCTGGGTGGACTTGCTTCCGACGGCTCTGCTCAGACTCAGGATGACCCCTCGGTCCCATGGCTATTCTCAGTATGAAATTGTGTATGGGAGGCCCTCTCCCATAATAAACAGGCGTCAACAAATTTGCCTCAGGTAAGGGGAGATGAGATTTCACAGCAAACGGAACAGCTGGGTAAGGTAATAAATCAGGTAACTAAGTTTGTATAAGAAAGGGTGCTGTTCCCCCTTGGGGAACAGATTCATGAGCTTATGCTTGGTGACCAAGTATAGGTAAGAGATTGGAAACATGATTTACTAGCCCCTCGGTGGAGGGACCCTTATACTGTTATTCTAACTACCCCTACTGCAGTTAAAGTTGCAGGTACTGCCTCTTGGATCCATCACACAAGGGTGAGGAGAGCATACCACGCAGACCCAGAAAACACTGAATGAACTGCGCAGAGGGACCCCTCTGACCCTGGAGAGACTAAGATCATTCTTAAGAAGAAGAAGGAAAATAAGATCCTGGACGAGCCCCTTCAGGATGAAGCCGCATGATCAACTCCTGCCGCTTGGCCTCATCAAAATGCACATTCCTATGTGGACTTCCACAACACCTCCAACTCTTGGGTATGTGGGGCTATGCCTCTGTCTATGATGGATGGACTGCCCTGGTGGGTGTCACTGCTCAGTCAAGGAAATTTTAAACCGCTCTGGTCTTTTCTGGGATGACAAAAAGAGACTTTCCTTTCTCTTGTCAATCATAATCTCTCCCTGCTCTCTTGGTGTAAGTCAGACCTACAGTCAATAGACTTGAGTCATGGGGTTACATATTATGTAAACACCAGTTTCATAAAAGTAACAAAAGCGGTAATTCAAAATAGAATGGTTTTGGACATGCTTACAAGCTGCTCAAGGAGGGACATTAAGGTTCAATGTTGTGTATATTCCTGATTTATCTGGCAGTGTATCAGCTGCTTTAGATGTCATGAAAAACCGTGTAAAATCAATGTGAAATGAAAACATTCCTTTCTGGACTTTGGTACTATCTTGGGTGAAGGGTGATTGGTGGAAAACTATATTTATCATTGTTACAGTTGTCTTGATAATTCTTCTTTGTGGACTCTGCATTTTACAATGTAGTATGAACTTTGTAACCCAAAGGTTGGTATCGTTCTCCCAAATTGGCAGTTGGAGAGCCAGGATGAAATATATCCCTATGAATGATGCTCATACTATGAGTTAAGAGCATCAAGAGAAGGGAATGAAGGAGGAAACAGAACAGGCTCTATCTTGAAAGCGGGGCTCCATCTTGGGCCAGACTGTGGACTTTGAGCTATATGCCCAATATCTACGGAAACTACATACCAACTGGAAAACCAGGCCCCCAGGAGGAAGAGCCCCAAGGCTCTGCGTTGCCTAAAAGAATACCCTAATTATCTGTGTAACTGAATAGAATTGTACATTCAATTATGCTTATTGGGGTATGACCACAGGCCTATTGATAATTGTCCACTGTTAACTACCTAGGCTTAAGGCATGTGATCACGGGTTAATTTTGATTGTATCTTTCTTTTTCCTTTGTTCAGACTAGTTTCAGGGAACCTTATACATTTAGTGTACAGAAGGTTTTCACAAAAACTGGTCGGGGTCCTTGGCAAGAGGAGACTCTGCCTTGGGCCCGCTGGTGTAATAAACTGCACTCCACTATCTGCATTGTCCTTCTGAGTGAGTTTGTTTCCAGGAACGCGTGGCTACAATAATATCACCAATGGATTATCTCTATTTCCCCCTTTTGAAAAATTTAACCCATGTACGTATTGTAAAAACTTCTGAAAAGAGAGGGGTGGCTGTCTTAGTAGGTGGTTTTAGAGTAAAAGTGACAATGCTGACTCTGATTTAAAATATCTGCAGCCCTGTTTTCTTTGCCAGATCATGTTATCATAGTGTACAACTTATTTTCTTCCCACTTGATAGTTTGTGAAAAAAGTTAATGTGGTTGTTAAAAGTGTGGACTTCAAAAAAAAAAAAAAAAGTGTGGACTTCAGAGCCAAACTGGATTCAAATCCTAGCTTTGCCACTCAAGCTGTGTGACCTTGAACAACTTGTTTTAATTTCTCTGGCCTCAGCTTTGTCATCTCTGAAGTGACACTTTTAATGATTCTCATCTTCCTGGGCTGTCAGGGGGCTAAACCAAATTTGTATTTGTAAAGTGGCTATAGCAGTGACTGAAATAAAGTGTGATCTAAATATTTAAATAAAGCATTAAAAGTTTAAATAAGGTATAAATGTGAAATAATAGAAAATAGATATATTGATCTCTGTCCCTGATTCCTGGCACAGAGCTCCTAAGTCTCCTGAAATCATGTGACCGATAGGAGTGTCTATTGTTCTAATGAGGGCTCCAGGTTAGAAAGACAGAACCATGGCTAATAGTTTGGAAGTTTCAGCCCTACCTTGTATCGTCTAAAGAGACAAGAGTAGCTGGAAATTGATTTCATGATCTATCATGCCTACATGATGAAAGCTCCAAAAACGTCCCCAAAATTTGGGGTGCAGAAAGCTGCCAGACTGCTGAGCACATGGAGGTACTAAGAGGGTGACACACTCATGAGGGTATGAAAGCCCTGAGCCTCTTAGCCCATACTTCGCCCACTGTATTCCTTCCACATGGGTGTTCACCTGGACCCTTATTATGTGTGTGTGTGTGTGTTAGTTGCTTAGTCATGTCCAACTCTTTGCAACTCTATAGACCGGAGCCCACCAGGCCCCTCTGTCCATGGGATTCCAGGCAAGAACACTGGAGTGGGTTGCCATTTCCTTCTCCAAAAGGAACTATAGAAAGAAAGAAAGTGAAGTCACTCAGTCGTACCTGACTCTTTGTGACCCCATGGACTGTAGCCTACCGGGCTCCTCCATGCATGGAATTTTCCAGGTAAGAGTACTGGAGCAAGTTGCCACTTCCTTCTCTAGGATCCCTATTATAGCCTTTTATGATAAGCTGATAAAGCTAAGTGTTTCCCTGAGTCATGTGAGCCATTCTAGCAAATTATCAACCCTCAGAAGGAGGTCACAGAAACCCCAGTTTATAGCTAGTCAATTAGAAGTACAGGTGACAACCTGAGACTTGTGATGGACATCTAAAGTAGAGGGGACAGTCATGTAGGATTGAGTCCTTAGCCTAGGGGACAGGATTTCAGGTAGATGGTATCAAATTGAGTTAAATTGTGGGATACTCGGCTGGCGTCCTAGAGAATTACTTGGTATCTGATGTTAGAAGTATGGTGAATAAGTGAAGAAAGGAGAAACACAGAGAGTGGTTTTCCCAACACAAATATTATGCATTTTTAAATAAATGTACTTTACACAAGTTTTTCATAACATTATTCGAAACAATACCTTATTCCATAGCTATAATTACTCATTTAATTCCCTAAGATTAAGGATTTCCAATGTTTTGATATTGTAAGCAACAGTAGAATAATAATCAGGTCTTAAAACTTGCTCCCAAACCTCAAAGAATCCCTAGAAACATTACAAGGAACATTGTGCAACTGTAGAAAAGCCAGTTTTCAGACAAGAGTGTAAATGAAATACAATTATATGATCCTACTTGTAATGTTGTGTTCAGTTCTGGGATGTACACTGTAAAGGAAATATTGAAATCTCAAAGAAGACACATAGGTGAAGAATGATACAAAGGGAAGAAGAAATGGGAATGTTTATAGGCTAAAAAGAAAAACTGGGGGGATATGATACTTGTTCTCAACAATTATCATAAAGTGATATCATTGGGAAAAGGATTACAGTACATTTGCATAAAGAGTTACAACCAATGTGTAAGTCATTCTGGGCATATTGCTAGTTCCTATAAAAATGAAATTCTCCATGGTTATTTTGCATAAAATAAAAATATTCTATTGAATAGAGGTGTGTAGGGGAATAATAATAGCATGCATGTATGCTTCTCTGTCCATGAGATTCTCCAGAAAAAATATTGGAGTGGGCTGCCATTCTTTTCTCCAGGGGGTCTTCCCAACACAGGGACTGGACCTGCATCTCTTACATCTCCTGAATTACCTAGGTTCTAGGTAAATAACCTAGTAGGTTCTTTACCACTACTAGTGCCACCTGGGAAGTCCATACATCTACCTCATAAAAATAATGCAATTAAAACTCAGTAAATAGCAGATATATTATTTTATCCTTCTTATTCTCATAATTAACATTATTATCATTAGAGTGATGGATTTACTGCTTTGGAAAACATTAGATTTGAGAGCTTTTTAAAAAGTGACGATTGAAGAGAGAATGAGAATATCAGGTGGGAGTTTAGGCTCCATCAACGTACTTCCTTCCAGATCTTAGATTCAATTATAATTACATTTCTATTTCTATTCAATTTGATATCTTAGAAAAGTCTCATAAATTCAGCCTTTCCTGGGTCTACCTGAGGGAAATTCCTGATATGGCCTTCTCACTCTATTTTGCCACTCTTCAGAGGAGATGCTAACCCAAAGAGAAATGAAAACAAAAAGAGGAAAGAGATGAAAGAAGAAACAAAGAGATAGGATAATCCATAATCCATAAAATTGTCTGAAACAATTCACTGACAAATCCAGAAAATTCTGAGAAATCCAGAAATAATTCTGCTTTAGGATAGGATAAAACAAAGATCATAAATTATTTTGATATTTTGATATGGTTGTGAAGATATACTACTGCAAAAGTGTAATAATATGTTTCTAATAGTCTTTCTTCAACTTTATGAAATCATCTTTCATATTTTCAACTTCCACATGGGTGGGAAGTCACCCTAACAGCTGAGACTTGACTCTAATCAACACCTCTTGGCCCTCAATGCAATAATAAAGTCTTGAACCTCTTTCTCATCTCCCGTGATAAATTCCCTGCATTTGATGGGGTACTAAAGTGCAATCACCATTCTGATAAACTCTTGTGATGACAATCAAGTTTAATACATTTCAACTCAAGGATCATAGAGTTTATTTTAATAAGTCCTTTAAGTTCAGTGGTAGAATTCTTGCCTTCCACCTGGGAGGCTGGGGTTCTTTGCCCAGCCAATGTAGCACACTGTGTGTTTGGACTTCTCTGGTAGTTCAGCTGGTAAAGAATCTTCCTGCAACGCAGGAGACCCCAGTTCAATTCCTGGGTTGGAAGATCCGCTGGAGAACGGATAGGCTACCAGCTCCTATATTCTTGGGCTTCCCTGGTGGCTCAGATGTTAAAGAATCTGCCTGCAATGTGGGAGACCTGGGTTCGATCCCTAAGTTGGGAAGATCCCCTGAAGGAGGACATGGCAATCCATTCCATTATTCTTGCCTGGAGAATCCCTATGGGCTACAGTTCATGGGGTCACAAAGAGTCGGACGTGACTGAACAACTAACACTTTCACTTTTTTCAATTATATATTAAAATAATTCACAATAATGTAAATTCTGAACAAGAATGAGGACTGGTAGATAATATTGAAGGTGTGTCTTAATTATAAACATAAAATTATTTATTAGAGGAAAGAAAATTGACTTGGGAGGTATGGCAAGTTATGTTAAGAATGAAACTAGGCTGATTCATGTCAATGTATGGCAAAAATCACTACAATATTGTAAAGTAATTAGCCTCCAACTAATAAAAATAAATGAAAAAAAATTTTTTTAATCCAAAAAAAAAAAAAAGAATGAAACTAAATACGGTTTTGTTGGTGGACTTATAATATTGGGAAGCCTCAAGATAGGTATATTTAGCATGGTATTGGCATAGGTCAGGTCTGCAGACAGAGTTTGTTTTTGCTTCTCAGAGGGTGCTGGTTGGTTTTTTTTTTTTTTTTTTCAACTGTTCTAGCTCTTGTGTGGATCTTTAGCAATTCACATATTGGTGCTTTTCACTTTAGGCCAAAGTTGTATCAATGAGAGAATATCATGAAGGGTCAATTCTCAACCTCATCAGTTTGACAGAGACTTTATATGACATCTGAATAATGGGAACATGTCTGGAAAAGCATTGACCCCTGAACTTTGCAGAAATCAAGACCTCAGGGCTTGGATCTTCCCAAGTGTGCCCTCTCTGGAAGTCATCTTATGCAAAGTCAAAAACTGAGATCCTGTCAATATTTCTTGATAAAGATAGCAGATGTCTATGCTTAATTTAATGTTTTGGGGGTCAGAGAAGGATAAAGCTGTTATACATAATTGCTCACCATTTTCTGACTTAATTAATTTTGCTCTAATACTAAATTCAGTACTGAGTCCCTCTCCATCAGTGATATAAATATCTCTTTTAAAACTAGTTTTCTAATGCTTTAATACAGAAGTAACAATGTAGAAATGTACAACCAATTACATAAAGTCATTCCAAAATATAATTTCACCCAAGAACAATGAAATGAGAAAAGCCTGACTAATGAATAAATATACCAGAACAAAAGATCACCATACTGAGAATTAAGTTTCATAAATTATTCCAAAAGAAAAGCCCAGGAGAATTACTAGAATAAAGCTAATTTCTTCTTAGATTGTAAAAATGAGTTACCCTAATTTTTATGCAATCAGTTGCTAAGTGTGGAAAAAAGAGGAAAAAAAAATCAAAGGTTATTGTGTTTATAACAGAGCCCATATTCAACAGACTGATGAGCATAAGAATTTTAAGCAATTAAAGAATGTGATGGGGGAGGGTCTTTCTCTGAAAATATCAAAGCTATCTTTTTAACAGGTAATTATAATTTCTTCACAGCTGGGTAAGTTGACAGGTGGGTTGGAAGAGTTACCATAAATTTCTTATACTGAGTAAAGCAACTGCAGTCAGGTGGGGCTGAAGCACCCACTGCCACCATCCACTCTCAGCTACATATATCATAACTTAATTAGGACTCAAATTTTACTGAGTTTTGTGAAACAAGGATGAACTACTGAATAATTGTTATAAGATTATCTCCAAGGTAAGTAGGGAAAAAAAAAAAACCTTTAGTATGTGCCCTAGGATTTGTTGCCTTTTAGCCATCCCCATCCTATGATCTGGTCTATGGTCAGATTCCTTTTCATTTTCTTTCTTCCTTCCTCTCCCTTTCTTTTTCCTTCCTTTTTAATAAGTATTTAAAGCCATGTCTCTGAAGTAGTACAGCAGTATGTGATTTGGCTAATTGCCCTAATTTCCTTGAGAATGTCATGCCCACCCCCGCCCACCATTTCAATCAGATAGTGAAGCAAAGCAGACATTTAGACTCTTGCTTGCATACTCTGACTGTCCTCACTCAAAGTTCTTGTCAGAAAAATAAGCTGCTGCACTCTATGGCCCACCTCTGATGAGGAAACTCCATGACTGCCTGAAGAATGTGAAATGCTCTTGTATCTCTGAGTTAGTGTTCGATGTTGCTATGACAAAGTAGAATGGTGGTAAGAATCACTTGATGTTTTTAATAAATTACTGAAACTTGCAAATTAATTTTTTTACGAAGTTGAAAGAATTCATCAGTTGGAGAGAAACACCCATCAACATTATTCAGTTGTTCTTTCACCTTTAAGAACTACTTTTTTGCTATCTGTTTGACTTGAGAGATTAAGGGTAAGACATCTATTAAAGACATACTGTTATATTTACTGAAAATGTTGCCAAATATATCACACATATCCTTTTTATTTGTCCAATTTTTTCAAGGCATCAATATCAAGAAAACATGTACTTTTCCCGATTTTAAGGTGTGTTCTATTAAGATTATGATAATTATGCTGACTGCTTTGCATGGAAAATTTGAATTAAGGTTGTGGCCTCTTAATTAAGAAAAATTTCAAAGATATGCAAGATAAACCTAATAGGGCATCACATTTTCACATATGTATCATCAAACTTCAATAATCATCCTCTTTAGTTTTTGTTTCACCCACCCCCCCATAGTTATTATTATAATCACAGTTATTTTATGTAAAATTTAAATACTTTAAACTGCACAAAGTATACAATTTTTTTTTCAGCTTTATTGAGGTAAAATTGAAAAACCTGTATATACTTAAGGTGAACAATGTGATTGTTTCCTATAAATATACATTGTGAAATAATGACCACAATCAAACTAATTAGTATTCATTACCTCAACTTTTTGTCTCAAATCCCACCCCAGCCTTCTCCCCTCCCACAGCCACCTGTTTGTTCTCTGTCTCTATGAGTCTATTTCTGTTTTGTTATGTTTATTCATTTGTTTTGGTTTTTAGATTACACATATAAGTGAAAATATAACATTTGTCTCTCTCTGACTTACTTCACTTAGCAAAATACCCTCTACATCCATCGATGTTGTCACAAATGGCAATATGTCATTCATTTTTTATGACTGAGTAATAATCTAAAGTGGTGTTCTTGTGTGTGTGGTACACGATCTGCTCAGTCACTCAGTTGTGTCCAACTCTTTGTGGCCCCATGGACTGTAGCCTGCCAGGCTCCTCTGCCCATGGAATTTTCCAGGCAAGAATACTGGAGTGGATTGCTATTTCCTGTTCCAGGGGATCTTTCTGACCCAGGGATCAAACCTGTGTTACTTCCATCACCTACATTGTAGGGAGATTCTTTACTGCTGAGCTACTGGGAAAGCCCATATATATGTGTAACTACTTGTTTTTTTTGAGAAAAGTATATAAATAAATTAAAGAAAGGGGTATTTTCATTGGGTTATTTCCAAATGGATTTAAGTTGATGTATCTTTAAAGAAAAATAATTTCTAAAACTACTATTAAAATTCTAAAACATAAATGAATATGTAGGAGGAATGTGGGCACATATTTTTCCAGGAAAGCTGTTAAGAATTTATCAAATTATGATGTAAAAGCATATCATTACCTTCAAAATAAATTTAAACTTAATTGAATAAGCAGTTAAACCTAATTTAATGTCATTTAGAAGAAAACACATATCTAAAATTATGTCCTTTAAGTAACCAGCATATGTTGGAATCATTTACTCTCATCTTTAGTGGTTTGCCCTTTGATCTCAAAATCTATACTTGGCATAATAGGCTCCATACTTTCATGACAAGGCTTGCTGCTTATGATTAGTTAACTTTGACTCATTACTTTAAGATGATATGTTCATAATATAACTTTAAACAAATATAGATCTGAATAAAATTTACTTCTTAAAATTTGTTTTTTTTGTAATATTTGCTTAACTGATTAACAAAAATCAGAGTAACCTATATGGTCATTTCTATGTATCAGGCTCTATTCTAAATGCTTCAAATGTATAACTTATTAAACACTTATAATAACTTGGTCAGACATATACAATTATTAACCCCCCGTACAGCCTGGAATAAAGCATTTAATCTCTGGAAATTGATGGCGTGGTGCTGAGCCCCAGTGCCAGTACTTATATACCCATCCATATGATTTTAGTCAGGTGATTTTGCTGTCCATGTTGGCTATGTAACTGTCAAACCTAAGTAACTTACACAAACTCTCTCACTTTCCGTCCCCTCTTCTCTCTCTATGGTTTCTCCAGGGATTTTCCATGCAGCTTGGGCTTCGTAAAAGAAGGTGATCTCAGGCTTTTCACGTTTTTGTCCTTTGACAGAGATTTACATAAGTCACACAATACAACCTGTTTTTCCTGGTCATCAATATTTGGCATGATTACTATGCATCTATCATTGTCTGATCACCTTAATTTTTGTATTTTTTAATCCATTATTTTAAGAAATCATTATTTTCTGATGGATAAACTTTCTGTTTTATTCTTTGAATGAAGATGACCTGATATTTTAATGTTCAAATGCCCAAAGTTAATATCTTTTTAGATTTCTCTGATGTGTACATTTTTTGTTTTTCAGTCACTCAGTAGTGTCTGACTCTGTGACCCCATGGACTGTAGCATATTCTCTGTTATATTACTGTGTATATGTGAAAAACATGCCCAGTCACTTCAGTAGTGTCTGACTGTTTGCAACTCTACAGACCATAGTCCTCCAGGCTCCTCTGTCCATGGGATTCTCCAGGCAAAAATACTGGGTGGGTTGCCATGCTCTTCTCCAGGGGATCTTCCCAACCCAGGGATCGGACCAGGGTCTCCTGAATTGCAGGCAGATTCTTTACTGCTGAGCTACCTGAGAAGCCCCACAGAAATGTGTTAACTTAGAAAGAAATAAACCAGTATGTGTAAACAGCTGAAAACATGACAGCAAAATGTAAAACAAATGGAAGATAAAACAACTACAGTAAAATAATAGGAAAACAATTTTATTGCTTTTTCTAAAACAGTAAGGAACTGATCTCAGGGCAGGAAAAAAAAAAAAAATCAGGTTAGGTGTAGTCACCTCCATCTGGACCACAAGAAAATTAAATCAGGGGCTACAGAGCAGTTTTCTGGGAGTCAAATGTTTCCTGGACATTAAAGAGAAGGAGAACAAAATATGAAGGAGAAAAACTTTGCAAAAGCTGTGAAGAAAATGTGGGGTTATTATGATGCCACAACAGGCCACAAGGAGACTCAATGGATGAGTGGGGCCACCAGCTCCTGAAGGAACACTGTGTTATCACCAGGAAAAGAAGGGATTGTCCAACTTGTGGCTGTGAACTGCACCCCCCCCAACCAGGTGCATGCTTATTTTTTGTTTTATAAATGTTTTTATTCCATATCTACAAAGTCTTTTGGACTTTAGGATGAGTGGTGTGGGAACCATTAATTATTTTTTTAGAATTTGCATTCTTTTCTCTCTCTCTCTTTTTTTTAATTGGAGGACAATTCCTTTACAACATTGTGTTGGTTTCTGCCATACATCAACATGAATCAGCCACAGGTGTACATATGTCCCCTCCCTCCTGAACCCCTCTCCCATCTCCCATCCCATCCAACCCCTCTAGGTTGTCACAGAGCCCTGGGTTGAGCTCCCTGTGTCACACAATAATTCCCCACTTGCTATCTGCTTTTGCACAGCAAAAGAAACAATAAACAAGATTGAAAGACAACCCTCAGAATGGGAGAAAATAATTGCAAATGAAACAACTGACAAAGGATTAATCTCCCAAATATATAAGCAGCTCACGTATCTCAATACCAGGAAAATAAACAACCCAATCAAAAAATGGGTGAAAGACAGGAACTATTAAGTTTGTAAAAACAATTTAAATGGTATATGACAACCCTCAGCTTCTGCCTCTGGTTTACTCAAGGAAGACCTAAAGGGGCATTTGCCATCCTTTTTTATCTCCTTTATTCATACTGTGAAAGGCATGGCCAACTAAACTCCTCTTCTCATTTCTTTTTGTTTCTGAGACATATTAAAGAGTTGAAGAGTTTATTTAACCAAAAATCTATTTGAATTGGGCAGCACCAAACCAGAAGTGGTTAAGAGTGCTCCACAGACAGGAGCTAAGGTAAAGACTCAGATAGGAAAAGTGCAGAAGCTCAGAAAGAAAATTATGTGACTGGTTATGATCTAACCAATAACCAATGGCTGCTTGTGATTGGATGTCCTTGAGTTTTGATTTCATAACCTTGAGGCATGTGTAAGGCTTAGGTTCCGTTTGCTTAGGTCAGCCACTACAGCACTAGAACCACCTCAGTGTAGTGGCCTCCTTGCCTAACTAATTTAACACTGCTCTATTTCTTAGATAGAAACATAGAACTTTGAAGTTCCCAAAGAAATTAGTGCAATCTCACCAGAAATTTCTCATGTCATTTGTTTGCTGGGACTATGGAAGAAAAAGTGTGAATTTCAGGAAGATCTTTTCAGATTTGTTAGTGCAAAAGAGTTTATTTTTTAAAAGGTTAACAAAAAAGTTTCTGCTTTGGGAGTGCATAGTGAAGATGAGATACACAAAATGTAACTGCAGTGTTGTCTAATCTACAGATACAAATTAGGTCACAAAATGTCTAATGGCCAAACTATAGGGCTTCGAGCTCCTATGTGCATGGTGACAAACCTCAATATATTCTTCACCAATATACCACAAGGGGGTGCCTTCTAGGCTATCACATAAGAGTTTAAGCTGGTACTCATCACAGGCTTCTGCCACTCTGTAATCTGAACAGCATTCTTCTAAATCTCTACTTCACTCAGCTGACTTTTGCATGCCATCTAGTCCTGTGTCACTGAGTTGTATATTTCCACAGTCCCACTGTGTTACTAAAGACCCACGGCATTCTGGTGGATTCTCAGATTGTGGCAAAGAGAAGATGTGTCAGTCTTTTATGCGCTCACACTCAGAGTGGGCCTGCTAGAACTAGATCTTTCTTACTTCAGAGAGAGAGCCATATTATCTATCCTCTGCGTCTTGTATGTAGCTAATTTTATGAGGAATTGGAGGAATTCTTGAATTAGCTGTCCTTCAGATCTCAGAACCACCTGAACTCTCTCTTTTCTTTTGCTTGGCTTTTCTTCTTCCTTTGCAACAAATTTTAACTTACAGACCCTATAGTTCCTTGCAAAACTTCAGATTTCACTTGATGATTGAGTCTTCCCATTTCAAGTTCCCAGACAAATTTAATGTATCTAATCTTGGATTGAAGACATCCATACTAATTTTCTCCCTTTGGAAACCATATAAAACAGTGGATGTGAACAGACACTTGGTTTTGAAAGGAGAGGTGGTATCTAACTTCACATGCCTGTCTCAGACCCAGCTGGCCTCATTTCCATAACCACTGGAATTGTCTTTAGACATTCAGCCTTACAGATAAAGAATATGATACCTGAAATGGACAAATGTTTAATCTTATACATATCAGTTTAATCTCATACATATCAGTTAATGACAGAATATAATGTCATCTTCACTTTCCTTGATCTCACTGAATTGGTAAATTCACATGAAAAATAGAGTAAAGAAGGGACAAGATAGAAATGAGAAGAGAAGGAGTATGTGAAATAGTTTTTATAAATGGCCAGCAATTGATTATGAGGTTAACTTCATCTCTGCTTTAGAACTTTTAAAAAGATGCCCATTAATATACACACATCAAGGATACAAAATAGAAATCCTTAAGTCTTCTTTAAACATTTTATCAGTAAATATTTGTAGGTATAAGAAAAGAGGGGCATCCCAGGTGGCTCAGTGATCAAGAATCTGCTTGCCAAACAGGAGAGGCAGGAGAAGTGGGTTTGATCCCTGGATTGGAAAGATCCCCTGGAGAAGGAAATGGCAACCCACTTCAGTACTCTTGCCTGGGAAATCCTACAGTCCATGAGATCACAAAGACTCAGACATGACTTAGTGACTAAACCACCACCACAAGAAAAGAATCACTGCTACTCCAAAACATATTTTAAATCAAATGATATGTAATCAAAATACTAGGAGGGTTACGGTCTAAGTCCCATGGTACCTATGTCAAAATTTCAAGATGGAATTGAGGAGAGAGGGATATTCCTCTGAGAATGGAAAAGGCATTCCTGATAATGCTTGATTTTGCAACACTGTTATCATGTATACCTTTTACTTTTCTCTGAGTCTGTGTCAGTTTACTACCTAAATAAGCAAATATGCTTTCACTGGTATTTCAAACTATTTCTATAGACCCATACAAAGGAACTGACCAACAGCATAAGATCATGGTCTCCATGCTCACCTTCATGGGAAGGTAGAAACATTACTCAAAAAATAATTTCACAGTAAAAATGAGGAAAAGCAAGGCCCTGACCCCATGTAACTTAATCCACATTCCTGCCAATAGCAGTTGTTGAGCTCAACAGGAAAGGGATTAAATGAGCACTTGCTTCAAAGTGTTTTTATATAAAATTAGTGCCATCTGAGTGAAAATAGCTTTGTAACTGCCATAAAATATGAATTTGTATGGTCACTTGAAACTGAATCACTTCAAACTGTTACTGGTAGGCAATATGTTCATGTGTTATGGAGTAAAAACTAACAACAGTTTGTATATGAAGGTGAAGTTCTAATTTTTTTTACTTCTTAATTAAAGTAATTACCTATGACAATATTATGGAGTTATTATTCTTCCATCCTTCCTTTTATAATCCATAAGTAACTTATAATTCATGAAATATCTGATTTTAAAATCAACCAAAATTATTTAAGAAGGGAAAATAAATGTATAAGTCCTTATTCAGACATTATTTGCATACACATCTATAAACATGACTGTTTATATACAGTATGCTAAATGTCTATGTACAAATATAAATGCAAGAATGGATACAATTATATGGCTATCAACCAGTATAACATTCAGTGCACATTATATTTTGTGGAATATATTTTGCCTGGATGAGTTGAGACAGATTGTATAATAAAAAGAACATGGCAAAAGTGGGTTTTAAGTCAGGAAACAGAACAGTAAGGCAATTTCCTGAGTTATTTAAATGCTTTCAAAGAGAAATGTCATTACATACTTGAGTTACAGTGGCGTATAATTACATGAGCATCACAAATAGCAATGTCTTGCTAAGAAAAGCAGAAGTTATTATAGAAAAATTATTTCCCATCATAACTCTTCATTTTAAGCCCAGGTAATTACACAAAAGGGGATTTGCATGTTTTGAAAATCTATTCTAGTCATTAAATCATCAATTATTGTAATTTTTAAAAGTTTGTTTCTAATTACATTTAAAAATATTTATCAGTTTCAGTAATATTATTAAATTATTCAACATAAAATCATACTGATTGTTTAGTGTTAAGTGTTAGTTACTCAGTCGTGTCCTACTTTGAACCATCAAGGAAGGCCCAACTGATTGTTTACTTGCAGTTAAATTAAATTCATATTTTTATTTTAATTTATGATAATTATAAAGAAGGTACTAAAACTATAGATTACATTTTTTAAATTATCTATTGTTCAGTTCAGTTCAGTTGCTCAGTCGTGTCCGACTCTTTGCAACCCCATGGACTGCAGCACACCAGGCTTCCCTGTCCATCGCAAACTCCCAGAGCTTGCTCAAACTTATGTCCATCGCATTGGTGATGGCATCCAACCATCTCATCCTCTGTTGTCCCCTTCTTCTCCCGCCTTCAGTCTTTCTCAACATCAGGGTCTTTTCTAATGAGTCAGTTCTTCACATGAGGTGGCCAAAGCATTGGAGTTTCAGTTTCAGCATCAGTCCTTCCAATGAATATTCAGTACTTCTTTCCTTTAGGATGGACTGGTTGGATCTCCTTGCAGTCCAAAGGACTCTCAAGTGTCTTCTCTAACACCGCAGTTCAAAACACATCAATTCTTCAGTGCTCTGCTTTCTTTCTAGTCCAACTCTCACATCCATACATGACCACTGGAAAAACCATAGTTTTGACTAGACAGACATTTGTTGGCAAAGTAATGTCTCTGCTTTTTAATATGCTGTCTAGGTTCGTCAAGCTTTTCTTACAAGGAGCAAGCATCTTTTAATTTCATGGCTGCAGTCACCATCTGCAGTGATTTTGGAGCCCCGCAAAATAAAGTCTCTCACTTTTTCCCTTGTTTCCCCATCTATTTGCCATGAAGTGATGGGACTGGATGCCATGATCTTAGTTTTCTGAATGTTGAGTTTTAAGCCAACTTGTCCACTCCTCTTTCACTTTCATCAAGAGGCGCTTTAGTTCTTCTTCATTTTTGCCATAAGGGTGGTGTCATCTGCATATCAGAGGTTATTGCTATTTCTCCCAGCAATCTTGATTCCAGCTTGTGCTTCATCCAGCCCAACATTTCACATGATGTACTCTGCATATAAGTTAAATAAGCAGGGTGACAATATACAGCCTCGACGTGCTTCTTTCCTGATTTGGAACCAGTCTGTTGTTCCATGGCTGGTTCTAACTGTTGCTTCTTGACCTGTATATAGATTTCTCAGGAGGCAGGTCAGGTGGTCTGGTATTCGTATCTCTTGAAGAATTTTCCACAGTTTGTTGTGATCCACACAGTCAAAGGCTTTGGCATAGTCAACAAAGCAAAAGTAGATGTTTTTCTGGAATTCTCTTGCTTTTTCGATGATCCAGTGGATGTTGACAAGTTGACCTCTGGTTCCTCTGCCTTTTCTAAATCCAGCTTGAACATCTTGAATTTCACAGTTCACATACTGTTGAAGTTTGGCTTGGGCTTCAAATTAAATATTTGCTGGAATTCAAAAAAGCCTGTCCTATAGATACAAATGAATTAGATGTAAAAAATCACAAGTTAACATCTCTGCCCTCTCTAATTATGATTAAGACAAGATACTCTAAAAAATCATAACTTTAAATACAAAGGGAGTTGAAGTCACAAGATAATCAGATGAAGTGACTTCTTAAGTGTAACAAGACCATCTTAGTAGAGACAAGTAGAGACAGACATCTTAGTATATGAACTGTTTTACTCCTTAGCAGAGTATGGGAAGTATGACAAGGAGTCATTAAAGTGGATAGCATGAAAATAACTGAAATTCTACTGAATTCTTGAAGACCACCAAAGGCCAAAGTAGCAGTTTGGAATCATTAGGAGTTCCATATTCAAAAGGAGTCAGTTACATTGAGAATAGACTGCTGGTTGCCAAGGCAGTGGGGGTTAAAGAAGGATGGAGTGGGAGGTTGAGGTTAGCGGATGGAAACTTTTATATGTAGAATGGATAAACAACTAGATCCTACTGTATAGCACTGGGAACTATATTAAATATCTTATGATAAACCATAATGGAAAAGAATATTAGGAAAGAATGTGTGCATATATATACACACACACACACACACACACACACATATATACGTATAACTGGATCACTTTGCTGTACAGCATAAATTAATATAACATTTTAAATCAACTGTGTTGTTGTTTGGTCGCCCGGTCTTGTCTGCCTCTTTGCGACCCCATGGACTACAACATGCCAGGCCTCTCTATCCCTCACCATCTCTCAAAGTTTGCCCAAGTTTATGTACATTGCATGGAACATGAACTATACTTCAGTAAAAAGAAAAAGGAAAAAAAAAGAGTCAGTTAACAGCTAATGATCAAATATTAACCATTGGTCTCCACTGGTGATTACATGAAAGACTGTGGGACAGGCAAATACACAAGAACACTCACCTGAGTGGTGCACAGAAGTTTCTTTCATGGAATGCAAAAAGCCATTTGACACTAGAGAAGTGAAAAGATGCCTCTTTTTCCAACTTCCAAGAAAAGACTCACTGCTGTTGGAAAAGTATTAGAAATAAAAGCCATCTGCTGCTGGGGGACTGAAAGCACCTTGATCCTAGGCACAAGTTGGCTGCTGCTAAGAAAAAGGTAGAAGAAAAAGCTGTCCACCACTGGAGAAGACTCTAGGAGATCAAACCAGTCAACACTAAAGGAAATCAACCCTGAATATTCACTGGAAGGACCGATGCTGAAGTTCCAATACTCTGGCCACGTGATGCAAAGAGCTTGCTCATTGGAAAAGACCTTGATGCTGGGCAAGATTGAGGTTAGGAGGAGAAGGGGGTGACAGAGGATGAGATGGTTGGACGGCATCATCTAATCAATGGACATGAATTTGAGCAAAGCCAGGAGTTAGTGAAGTACAAGGGAAGCCTGGCATGCTGCAGTCTATGGGGTCGCAAAGAGTCAAACATGACTTAGGGACTGCACAATAACAACAACTAGAGAAAAGGCAGAAAATCCACATAAGACCTGGAGGAGGAGGAGAGACAAGGTGCAGACTTATACCAGATTTCAGGCAGGAGCTTCCCTAGTGGCTCAGCAGTAAAGAATCCACCTGCAATATAGGAAATGCAGGAGACATGAGTTCAATCCCTGGGTCATGAAGCTCCCCTGGAGGAGCAAATGGCAACTCACTCCAGTATTCCTGCCTGGAGAATTCCATGAACAGAGGAGCCTGGTGGGCTGCAGCCCATGGGGTTGCAAAGAGTTGGACACAACTGCATGTCTGAGCACCAGTTGCACTGGGGGCAAGAAAGCAGAGGACAGGAATCTGAGCAAACAACACCACTGCGACTGAGAAAGAGACCAACTTTTGACTCTCACCCTGACCATTAACCTTAGTACAGAGCTACAGGTAACAGCAGCAGATAACCTTAAGAAGTAGGGAAAGCTGAGAATGACAGAACCTCTCAAAGGAACTTGTGTACAATGCCTGCCAAAAGCTGACAGTGGAGTACAGAGCAGATCAAGAGATAAAGACCTTCTTGTATAGACCATGAACAAGATAGCACAACCCCACCACTGAAACGCCCTGTCAATAATTGAGAAACACTTAAATACAGTTCAGCTACTGATTAGATTGGTTTTGAGTTTCCCCGCCTCCCACTCCCTGCAAAAAAAAAAAAAAAAAAAGCCTGAAAGAATAAGAGTCATTACCCTTTCTGAACATAAATACTATTTACTTCTGCCTCTAATGTTTTGTCATACCCAACATGAAACATACAAAACAATAGCAATGGAAACAATAATCCACTGTCAAGAGAGGAAGTAGTGAACAGAAAGAGAAACAGATATGGCTCAGAAGTTGGAACCATCAAAAAGACACTCTAAAATGACTATGAAAAATTTGTTAAAGATTCTAATGGGAAAGGTGACCAACATGTGTGAGAAGTGGTGAATTTCAATACAGAGATGAAATGAAATTGTGAGAAAAAAAAAGGAAGAATGAGAAAAAGAACCACTCATGGTATTGGAGATGAAAAATCCCTGCAAGAAGCTTAAGAGTAGGTGATATATAACAGAGAAAACAAATAAAACTGAAAAATAGGTCAATCTGAACTATACAAACAAAGCCAAAAGGAAAAAAAAAACAAACCCAGAAACAGGCTTTCAATATCTGTGAAACAATATCAAAGAGTAAAATACAAGTAGTTGGTCTCCCAGTCAGAGAATAAATACATGTGCTCAGTCGCATTTGACTCTTTGCAATCCCAAGGACTGTAGCCTGTCAGCTCCTCTGTCCATGGAATTTTCCAGATAAGAATACTGGAGTGAAAAAAAAAAAAAAAGAATACTGGAGTGGGTTGCCATTTCCTTCTTTAGGGGATCTTCCGAACCCAGGAATCAAACTTGTGTCTCTGGTGTCTCCTTCATTGGCAGGCAGATTCTTTACCACTATGCCACCTGGGAAGCCCCTAGAGGAAATACAGAACAGGCCAAAAGAAATGTTTGAATAGATAGTGACTGAGAATTTTCCAAAATTAATTTAAAGAGAAAAGAAAAAGCCCAAATGCAAGATTCTCAGAGAAACTTGAGCAGTAAAAATACAAATACAAGCACAAATATTCTAAAATCCAATGGAAATAAAAAAACCTTGAAGAGAAAAACTGTTATTTGTAATGAAGTAGTTAACACCAACAGACATCTCATAAAAAACTAGGTGACACCTTGAATGTTGTAGAAAAAGAGAAAAAGTAAAATCTCTAAATAGTTAAAGATAAAACTATCAACCTATAACTGTATGCTCAGAAAATAAACTTGTCAGAGAAATCAAGGAAAAATTAAAACTTTTTCAGAAAACTAGAAACTTAGATAGTATGTAATAATCAGATAGGAATTACAAGAATATTTTGAGTGTTTTTCTAGCAAAAGGAATATGATACATGGACATATGAATCTAAACAAAGAAATTTAAAAACCTAAGAAACAAAAATGTGGACAAATATAAAACAATATTTTCTTATTTTAGTATCTTTAAAAGATAACCATATAAAGAAAAATATAACACCATATTTATGAATAACTGAGATAAGCTAAAGATGGGTGTCAAAATAAAAACTAGTTTTTAATGGTGTAACAGAAAGGTTAGTAGTGATACTGAAAAGGAAACTGAATTTACTAAGTTGACCTCCAGTTTCAGCTCTGATACTCAGGAGCCTGGAAGTCATCACCTCCATCTTTATAACAAAATATGATGCTGGACCAACTGAAATTTAGTAACTTTACTTGTCCTCCCCAGAGAACTGAGATGTCAGGGCAAACTGCCAGCCCACAGTCTGGAGATAAAAGGTAATCCATAGAGTCACAATCAAGTTTTGCTTGTCTGGACCAGAGTGCAGTAAGACACATAGAGTGTAATTTTGATGAAATGCTGATGGCTGAGTGTGCAATGATGGGAGACTGAGAAACTCCTAGGACTACAACCTTGGGGTGTCCACAGTTTTGTGGGTTTTATTTTCAGGATCCTCACAGGTTCTTATTGCGAAGAGCTGAGAAATATTCCCTGGGTGCTCTGACAGATGGAAGGGGAGAGCAATACTTGTGAAATAAGTCAAAGGATCAAGGAGAAAAATACTATCAATATCTAGTATTGGGAAAGATAGAACTACACCAAGATGGAAAAGGAAAGAAAGGAATGTTATGAACAGTTTGCATTACTAACTTTGATTTAAGTTAAATGCACAAATGTCTGGAAATTAAAAACCTATCAAAGCTCGATGAAAAAAAGAAATAGACAACCTGAGAAAATCAGTATCAATTAAAGCACTTGAATAAACCAATTGAATTTTTAACATAAAAACTTTCCTACAAAGAAAACCCCAGTCCTAGGGCTTCCCTGATAGCTCAGTTAGTAAAGACTCTGCCTGCAGTTCAGGAGACCTGGGTTCGATTCCTAGGTCAGGAAGATCCCCTGGAGAAGGGATAGACTACCCACTCCAGTATTCTTGGGCTTCCCTTGTAGGTCAACTGGTAAAGAATCCACCTGCAATGTGGGAGACCTGGGTTCAATTTCTGGGTTGGGTAAATCCCCTGGAGAAGGGAAAGGCTACCCACTCCAGTATTCTGGCCTAGAGAATTCCACGGTCTGTATAGTCCATGGGGTTGCAAAGAGATGAACATGACTGACCCAGTTTCACTTTCACTTTTCACAGTGAATTCTACAAAATACTTAAGAAAAAAAATCTACAAAGACTATTCCAGAAAATAGAAGGATAGATAACACCTCCCAACACATTTTATGAAGCCTTGAAATCAAACCCCAGGTATTATAAGAAAACATCTCTTATGAACATTGAAACAAAATTCCTTAACAAAATATTAACAAATTAATCTAGCAAGTGGAACTTATGCTAAGAATGACTGATTCAAAATTCATAAATTAATCAATGTAAGTCACTATAACAGATAGCTATGAAAAATGTTAATATGAATAGATTAAAAAGCATTTGACAAAGTTAAGCAGTCACAATTAAAATCTATCAGTACACTAGAAATAAGTCAAAAATTTCCTGAACTTAGTACAAAACCTATAACTAACTTCACACTTGGGCTTCCCTGGTGACTCAGTAGTAAAGAGTCAATCTGCCAATCCTGCCAATGCAGGAGATGGGGGTTCGATTCCTGGGTTGGAAAGATTCTCTGGAGAAGGAAATGGTGACCCAGTCCAGTATTCTTGCCTGGGAAATCCCATGCATAGAGCCTGCCATGCTACAATCCATGAGGTTGCAAAAGAGTCAGACACAACTTAGTGATTAAACAAGTCTCATACTTGATAGGAAATGGCTAAATTATTTCCCCCTAAGATCAGAAACAGGCTAAGAATATCTGATCTTACCATACCTAGTCAACATTGTACTGTAAGTCTCAGAAAGTTCTATAAAGCAAGAAAAGGGGGAGCAATTTAAAAGATTAAAATAGTAGTAAAACTATCATTATTTGAAGACAACATGGTTATAACAGTAAATGATCTCAGGTAGTCTACATATAAACTACTAGAACTAATAAGTGAGTTTAGTAAGATTTTAGCATACAGTATCAATTTTAAAACTCAATTATATTTGTATATATTAGCAATAAGCAAATTTAAGTTCTACTTTTTGTGTGTTTTATTTATATTTATTCTTAATTAATTGATTTAATTGGAAGATAGTTACTTAAAAATCCCATTTATGACAACATCAACAATTAAGAAGTGATTTGGTATAGCATTAACCAAACAGGAGCAAAATCAATACATGAAAATTTAAAAGGTTGATGAGAGAAATTAATAAGGATTTAATTAAATGGGGAGATATATCATGTTCCTGGGTTAAAAGATTCAATAGTGCTAAGATTCCAATATCCTCTGAGTTGACCTATAGATTGGATGTAATTTAAATCACATTTGATGACTGCATTTATATAAATAGACAAATCAAGCTATATTTTTAGAAGTTTGGTTATAAGTCAGAGTAGTGGCTATTCTGGTTATAGTAACTAAAATAGCACACAAGGCAGACACCAAATTTCTGGTAATTTTCTTTTTTTTTTTTCAGTCTGTTGCTGTTTTCATGACTATATTTGCTTCATGAAAATGCATCAAGTTTGATACTTGAGATTTGCATCTATTTTTCTATGTATATTATACTTTTAAAAATTCTTTCTTTAAAAGTGAATGAAAAAGTAAAAGGATGTAGAAAGAGCCTGGTGGCAATTATTTCCTAAGATACTTGATTATTAATGGCAGATTGTGAAACAGAAACATTAGAGCTGAAAGACTTTAAGCAAACATGTTCCATCCACCTAATTCAATCTATAAGGTATCAGAAATCTGCAGTATTTAGGTAAAATCAATTAGTGGAGATCGAAACTAAAATCTTACCTTCCAAATCCAACATGTTCTTGCCATGACTATTTTAAAAATAATATGTGATGTATCAATGATTAGCATAAGCACATATTTGAAAGTACTATGATCTTAACTCTGAATATGACAGACACATGAGCAACCTAGACAATCCTTTAAATCACTCTTTTCTTCAAGATGATACCCCTCGGATTGACATTTCAGAAGCATTTGTGGGGGTCGGATCTTTTGGGACTTGGTCATATTTACAATTCTTTAGTAATCTATACATCCAGTTAATGGCAGACAGAACTTTAGTCTTTCTGTTCACACATTTGGGCAAGGATTAATGTCATATGAAGACGGCCTTAATGCTGAAATCTATAATATTTAAAAATTCTGTCCCCTTTTTGTAACCTGTCACCATTATCAGCATGAGGTTTTGTTAGTTTTTTAAAATGAGTAGCTATTTTCATTTATACTTACTAAAATTAGAGATAAGAATCCAAAAAGGGACACAAGTCCTCCAGAATTCAGAGTTCAAAACTGTTGGTGATGAAAGAATCCATATGATCTTCACCCTTTGAGCAAGTCCAGCATTATACCATAACAGATGTGCTAAGTCACTTCAGCTGTGTCCAGCTCTTTGTGACCCTATGGACTGTTGCCCACCAAGCTCCTCTGTTCGTGACGATTCTCTAGACAAAATACTAAAGTGGGTTGCCATGCCCTCCTCCAGGGGTATCTTCCTGATCCCCCTGTATCTCTTATGTCTCCTGCATTGGCAGGTGGGTTCTTTACCACTAGCACCACCTGTGAAGCCCATACCATAACAGAATTGATATCTCTATTAGGAATTCTGCAGAGTAGTTTCAGAATGGAAAATAATTTCCAAACATATCTTCACCTGGAGACACCATGCAATCCATCCTTGTGCCCTATCTACAGTGCATAATGAAACTAAGATAAAGCACTGATCTTGTAGAGCTCCTCTCACACAACATGCACTAGAGGCTGGACTTTTCTTACACAAACACACGTAGTTGCATTTTAACTTCCATAAAAGAATTATTTTAATTAACACACAGTGGCTATACAGTAAATATTTAGTGAATGTATAAATGAGTGAATGAAAAATGAATGATTTTTTTAAAGATACATTGGTAATGAGTCAAATTCACATTTCCCTTTAAGTTATCTGAAGTGTAATAAATTTTTAGTTGTTTCAACATGGTTTTAAGACTTTTCCTGTATTTCGGTGATTTATAACATATAAGAACAACAAATTAATTATCACTGGAATATCTATAATTAAAGTTCCACTTGAATGTTCTTGGGCTAGAAGAATACTATTTTTCAGTGTTATTTCCTTGGTGATCAAACTTATCTATCATATTGGTTGCTGCTTCTTTAGTAGAAACAAAGTAAATTCAAATTAAACGTGCATGTATTCTTACCCACAATGATTTTTTGTTTCTTTAGGATCATTTCCTGCAAGCATGTTATAAACAGTATAATAAAAATTTTAACTATGTTTGAAGACAGTACTTGTTAGGACTTTGAGTTTCTAATAAACACTATGGATTTTCAGGACAGAGATTTATGTTGAATATAGCTCATCCAATGAAAAATCATCTTGGAGGACATACTCCATCTCAAATACGGGTTGAGGTATAGCAGAAAACAAGTCAAACTCTGCCTCTGACCTCATGGAACCTAAAGTCAAATTCTGAGACTTTCTTTGTGCCCTCTTATTCAGAACTCTGCATCCTAACTGACTTGGACCTCTGAATTTTTGACCACAGGTCACATATTTCTTCTATACTTTTTTTCCTTCTTCTATACTTTTAAAGATTTTGGGGGGGCCATAGTGATTGAAACAAATTCTAGGTAAGAAAGTCTAAAAAGTCTCCCAAAATCTATTAAAATAAATCTGTCCACATTTTGGAAACCCAAACTGGAAATAAGGAAATTCTTGATTTCTTTTTTCTGCATTCCAGTGAAGGCCACCAATCTATTATACTTAAATTCTGATACATATTTTAAAATTTAAAAACTCTGAATGAATACTATGACTACGTTTTTTTTTTTTACAAATGCATATCTGAATGACTTTCAGACATATATATTTACCTATATTTACTGTATTTGTTTTCAAAGTGGAAGTATTAATATATTTTCAAATGTATATTTGAGCCCATGTACTGTTATTCTCTTTGTTTCCAAATATATACTTAACTGTTTTTCATATATATTATGTCACTTGTAGATTATATTATATGCTTGTTAATATGATGGCCTCTCTTACTTGAGGATCCCAAAACAACTTCTGGAAGGTTATATGTGTGTATGTGTATAGGAATGGGTAGTTGATACCATATGTGGAAAAGAAAACGTAAAACTGATATGTGAGGAATTGTTATAGTTAGCTTCACTTTTTGCGTAAGGAAAGAGAAAAAGTCATGTTTGAAAAAGACTGTATTTTTATTTTTATAATACTCATATTAGTCTTGGATCTCCAGAAACAAACATATATATATATATAAATTGGCCCATGTGATTATGGAGACTGAGAAGTCTCATGATCTGTCACCTGCAAGCTGGAGACTGAGGAAAGTCAGTGGTATAGTTCTAGTCCAAATGCAAAGGTGTGAGAACTGGGAAAATCAATGGTGTAAGTCCCAGTCAGTTGGAAGGCAGGAGAAGACTGGCACCTCAGCTCAAGCAGACAGGCAGAGAGAACAAATTCTCCCTCTTCTGCCTTTTGGTCCTATTCTGGCCCTCAGTTGCCTAAACACGTTAGAGAGGGCAATCTCCTTAACTCGGTGTACTGATTAAAGTGAGAGTCTCATCAGGAAACACACAGGCACACCTAGATTATATAATGATTAGTCAAACACATGGACACTTTTTGACCCAGCAAAATTACAAACAAAATTAACCATTACAGCACTCCTCTCCAAATCATTATCTTTCTTTTTTCTTGTTGCAGAGAAGTTCTCATGGAGAAAGATATGGCCACCACAAAATCCAGGTGTATATGTAGCTATGTGGAAAAGACTTTTACTTGAGTTCCTTAGTCTCCCATCCAAATATTTAAAAAAGAAACTAATTCATCCACTTTAAGTAAAGTGCTAGAAACTTATACGATCTACTGTCACCTAGAGTCAATCACCATTAAAAGGATGTGAATATTTTCATAGTAACTTTGTGTGGTTCTGGTTTATTTGTACATATATTTTTAAAAAATTATTTTATATTGGAGTATAATTGATTAACAATGTTGTGTTAGTTTCAGGTATACGGCAAAGTGATTCAGTTATACATAGTAACTTTTGAAAATAGAGATCTCAAATAACAAAGATAGTTAACATAAAATGGGATATAGTGTATTAGACCTAAAATGGGTGAGGGATACCTCACATTTCTCTGGCTACATTTTCTATCTTAACTTTAGCCATAAATTATTATTCTGTTTCCTTCCTTGGTTATACATAAAATTAAGTCTTGCCTTCCTTTTTATTGCTCCAACCCAAACCAATCCCTTCTAAATTCCCAAGTATAGCTGGAGTCACCTGAAGAACACTTGAAGAATAGAGCCATCACCCATTTCTTCTTTATTCTAGCTCTTCATGGTATTGCCTTCTAGTGTTTCCACTGCTAAGATCTATTTTGTTGGTTCCATTTGAGGGGAAAAAATATACTTATAACCTGCATAAACAGACCCACTGTTTGTGATAAGGCATCTAATATCAGAGTCTATCTTTTCATACAAACTCTCCTTAGGCCCATAGGTTCTGGTTCCCACATGGTTTTGCCACTTCATTCCTTCATCTCCTAGAACCCACCCCTGGCTCCTCCTATCCCATTCTGATTTATGGGTAGACATAATTCAAGATTCATTTTACTTAACCTTGGATCAGATTAATAAACTATTATTGTTTACTATCTGAACTTTTAAATAAAACATCTCCTAATTTCAATTCATTTATTAAAAGGCAAATTTTAGGTCTTATTTTAATTATTTTATCTGAATCTATTTTCTGATTCATTAAGCATTATGTAATAATTTTTAATATTATCCATATACAACATAATAGCATACAAGGGGTCCTCCAATAAAATAAGGTCAGGAAAAATAAGTTTACAAAATGAGAACACGTAAATACCTATAGTTGATTCATGTTGATTTACGGCAGAAACCAACACAATTTTGTAAAGCAATTTTCATTCAATTAAAAATACATATTTTAAAAAAAGAAAAAATAGGAAAACATAAATAAAAGCAAGCTGAAAAAAATATATATCAGTAAACCAGCAATGGAACCAAGAAGTTGAAAATGTCAAAAATTTAAAATTAATTATGCACCCATATAGCATGTTACAGAGACAGATAAAATAAAGCCATGTTATTTTAGATTTTTTAAGAAGTAGTTGTTTTTAAATTGTAAATTAGAATCACCTAAAGAGGATTTTTAAAAGCCAAATAACCAACCATTTTATAGTCATATAACCTTATAAGTTAAATCCCCACCCCCCCCCCACCCCCATAGTGGGGTTCTGATTCAGTAGGAATGTAGCAAGGCCTGAGCAAATTGGCCATCAGAGTTTGAGCAACACTGCTGTGAGAGCGTTACTGCTCTCAGTTTATCCTCTTTTCTCTACCATCTTTGTTATAATAGGGTTAAATAAACCCTATTATTTTTATGTTACCATGTGAGCATGTGTGCTGAGTCACTTCAGCCGTGTTCGACTCTGTGCAATCCCATGGACTGTAGCCTGCCAGGCTCCTCTGTCCATGGGATTCTCCAGGCAAGAATACTGGGGTGGGTTGCCGTGTCCTCCTCATATGTTACCATACTTGGGCCTATTTTCCACCCCTAAATTTTATGGCTATAAAAAAAGTATTTTTTAGGTGACTAAATCCCAACATCAGAATAAAGATCATCAAGTACACATTTTTCTTTAACTTCTTTACTGGAGGTAGTCACTTTCCTCCTGAAATCTTGCAAATGAATTCTCCTTTGAATTGTATCATGACACTTCCTGGAGAAGACACTTAGAAGATATTTATTATTAACAAATAAAAGGTAGGCCCATTCTTCTCAAACAGTGTATTGTCACCTGGGTATCTTATTAAAATGCAGATTCTGGTTCACTAGGTCTGGGTGGAACCAGAGATTCCACATGTTCAACAAACTCTCAGGAGGTGCTGATGCTTCCTGTCCTTGATTACACTTTGAGTAACAAGGATAGAGACTATAATTCACATATATATGCTTCAAAGCTTGCTTATGATGTGAGATTATTCCACTCACTGATACTAGGGTAAACCTTGCATGCTCAGTTACTTAGCTGTGTCTGACTCTTTGTGAACCTATGGACTGTAGCCCACCAGGCTTCTCTGGGCATGAGATTATCCCAACAAGAATACTGGAGTGTATTGCCATTTTCTTCTGCAGGGAATCTTCCTGGTCCAGAAATCAAACCTGTGTCTCCTGCATTGGCAGGTAGATTCTTTACCACTGAGACACCTGGGAATCCCAGACATGACTGTACTCTATTAAATATTTTTCACAATATTTCAAAAAATTTAATCAAATTTATATAAAGATAGATTAAAGGCATTTTCTGATTTCTTTCCCATCCAATATATTTCAACATATTAAACTGAGTTTTTAAATATAATCTTTGGCTGGGTTTTTAACGCATTTAAGGTCTCTGAAGTTACACAGCTTTCTTTCAACTCTTAGCTACATAATATCCATGATCACCAACGTTTTCTGAGGTTTTATAATAGAAGTCAATAATAACTTACCTAGCATTTTACTGTTTATATACTTTCAAACATATTATATAATTGTATACTTATAACAGTAAGATGGAATTCGTACAATAATTTAAGGATAAGAAAACCAGACTCATAGATGAAGTGACTTTTCCAATATCATTCCAGAATAGTAAATGATGATACAACCCAGTAACTTAACTCTGATTTCTACTTCCAAGTCCAGTACTCCAAGTTCAGCAGGACCTACCAACCCATAAAAATATATTATAAGGATTGTATCATCAGATTTAACAGCTAGAATCATTAATGCAATGGTTAAAGATGCCCCAGACTAGAGGGAAATTTAAAGTAAGAGAATATGGCTCAAAAGGTAGAGGGTATATGTGTATGTCTGGCTAATACTGTACAGTAGAAACTAATACAGTATTATAAAGCAACTATACCCCAATAAATATTATTTTAAAAAAATAGAATAAGGGTTAATAAAAGAGAGAATATGGCCCAGGAAGAAGAATAAAGCAAAGTACATGATGATAATCTAGACAAGTGCTATGAAAAGGTAATGTTACCCCTGACACATGGATGGATAGTTTAAAAACTTGGCAAGCCACATAATTAGGAGTAGCTATAAAAGGTCAAATAAAAGGGTGATTATTATACACACTGGGAAAAATACTGTTGTGATATATTATGTTGCAAAAGAGTTTCTTGAAAAATATAGTTTTGATTTACTCTGAATAAGGTAAGGAAGTGGTATAGCATAAATGCAATAAAAGAACAGTTTTTTAAAAAGATAGAAGGAGTAAAAAATAAATGTTGGTATTTATCCTAACTGTATAAATATATAAATGATATATACTGGTATTTTATAATTTTAGCCATATACCCATATTTTTTTCATTTACTACAAATAACAATGTTATATATTCATAGTTATTCATAAGCCCCAGATAGCACCATCAAAAAATATAAAAATGAAAATATATGAATTACTTATTGTACAAATGGTTTTCTAAAGTACAAAGCCCACAGTTAAACCTAATAAACTAGATCTATACAATTTTATGCTTGTTATTAAAATTTTTACCCTTTTTCTCATTGCTGATGGTTTAGCTTGGGTTTTTATTTTATGGATTTCATTTTAGCATTACTATTTAATATATAAAACAGATTTAAACCAACAAGTGCATAATTTTCCAGCTAAGAACAGGACATAGCAAAATACAGTACTACTTACTGTAAAGAATATAATATTACAGTGGTAATTTCTAAGAATAAAATTAAACTTCAGTAACCTAACCAGAAGGTATCTTAAAGTCTGCATTTCTAAATAAGGTTATTTAAACTTAAACCATATTCAAGCATTGATTTCTTCTGCTAACATAGAGATAATTTTAGTCAAAGATGAACAATAATGGAAATATATTTAAAGTTGGTTTTTCCCTGGTGTCTCAGATAGTAAAGAATCTACCTGCCAATGCAGAAGACCTGGGTTGGATCCCTGGATCAGGAGGATCCTCTGGAGAAGAGAAAGGCTACCCATTCCACTATTCCTGTCTGGAGAATTTCACGGACAGAGGAGCCTGGTAGGGTACAGTCTATGGGGTCACAAAGAGTTGGATAGGACTGAGTGACTTTCACTTTCACTTTCGTATTTAAAGTAGTAAATAAAGTAGCAAGTAGTAAAGTAGTAAGGTTTGTACTCATTTATTATAAAAAAAAATATTAAAGAAAACTGATGGATATGGCAATCAGATAAAGATAAATGGAAGAACCAGAATTAGTATCTGTACAAAAGACAAACATCTTCTTCCCCATTATATTCTCTGGGCTACTCTCTCTCCCATCATTCAGATTCCTGCTCAAATGCCACCTCATCACAGAGGGCTTCCTCTGCCACTCCATTAGAAACCATACTCATCTACCAGCTCCAGCCCTCTGACTGTTGAATTATTCATGGGACTCCCTAACACTTTAAATATCTATTTGGTTCTCTCTTCCCACCAAAAGAAAAGCTCAACAACATAATAGCTTCATTTCTGCTTCTCCCTGTTGTTTTTACACTTAATAGTTACTCAGTAATACTTGCAGAAGAATTCAATGAGAAGACCACTGCTTGCAAATTGATTAAAATAAGGAAAAGCTGATCAAATGCAACAGAGTAAAACAGTTCTGAGTGACTCTTCATTGATATATAATCTTTTTCTTACAAATGGTCATTACAAACCATATTTTATATGTTTTGTTTATCCTTCAGACAATCAAATTCAGTTTGAGTTGTTATTATAAAGAATAAAGGCAAAGATGATACATAAATGTAAGTTTTAGTCTGTCCTTTTGTGTTGCTAAATATCACATTAATGGCATTTAATTTGTTTTGATAGATTTTAAACAAATTAATTGAACATATATTAAAATTAATAATCAACAATTTATTGCTTATTTATTATAAATTTATTTATTGCTGCAGTTTTAAGTAACAAATATGTTTTAATGATTAAAAACTTTATATTAAAATTTTTACAGAGAAAGATAACTTCATATTTAGAATTCTGAAACTTTCAGCTTCATACCAAGTTTTTCCAATTAAATAATGATTTTTATGGTATCAGTTCAGTTCAGTTGAGTCACTCAGTCATGTCTGACTTTTTGCAACCCCATGAACCGCAGCACACCAGGCCTCCCTGTCCATCATCAACTCCGGGAGTCCACCCAAACCCATGTCCATTGAGTTGGTGATGCCATCCAACCATCTCATCCTCTGTCGTCCCCTTCTCTTCCTGCCCTCAATCTTTCCCAGCATCAGGGTCTTTTCAAATGAGTCAGCTCTTCACATCAGGTGGCCAAAGTATTGGAGTTTCAGCTTCAGCATCAATCCTTCCAATGAACACCCAGGATGATCTCCTTTAGGATGGACTGATTGGATTTCTTTGCAGTCCAAGGGACTCTCAAGAGTTTTCTCCAACACCACAGTTCAAAAGCATCAATTCTTTGGCACTCAGCTTTCTTTATAGTCCAGCTCTCACATCCATACATGACCATTGGAGAAACCATAGCCTTGACTAGAAGGACATTTTTTTGGCAAAATAATGTCTCTGCTTTTTAATATGCTGTCTAGCATTTTCTTAAAGTGAAATATCACTTTGGGGTAAAATGTAGTTTTAGATAAAATATGGTATTATTACAAAAATATAATCAGGTCACTGAATAAACTGCACTTTCTAGTGCAAAATTACAAAATAATAAATACTTTTTTCTATACCTTTGGTTCCAAAAAGTCATTCTTCCCCAACCCTGGATAAAACCTTGGGTAAATAGCATAGTTTTTCAGTCACTGATGATCATTGAATATTTGTCATGCTGTGGAGAACCTCAAATTCTCATATATTGTTGATGAATATACAAAGTAATACAAGTTTTAGGTAAAAAGTTCCAACACTTTCATAGAAAATTAAATACGTATTTATTCCTGTCCAATAATCCCTGTTTATTTACCCAAAAGAAGTAAAAGCTAATGTCAACAAAAAGGCTTATATAAGGATGTGTACAGAATTTTTATTCATAATATGAAATAGTCCTGACACTAGAAATAGCCCTCGTTTCTATTAACAGAATGAAGAAACAATATAGTACATTAAAACAATGAAACACAACTCATCAATAAAAAAGAACAAACTACTGATACATACAACATGGTTGAATCTCAAAACCATTATTCTGAGTGAAAGAAGCCTTACACAAAAGAGAATATGATTTCACTCATATGAAGCTGGGAAAAAAAAAAGTTGTGGTTAAAAGTGTTAGGTAGTTAGAATAGGAAAAAGGAGTCCAAAATAGCTGTGGCTAAAAGACAAAGAAAGGAAAAAGCCTGTGAAAATAGAACAAGGGAAGATCTGAGGACCAGAGTGAGAACCTCAGGTGAAACAAACAGCCCTCCTGGCTAGCCCAATTTACATAGGGCAGGCTCAGGGGAGGAGAAAAAACATATAAAAAGAAGAGCCCAAATTGAGCCGCTGGCCTCTCTTCTCTTCTTGTCTTTTGGGTTGGTCCACCCTATGTTTCTAGGATGTATTTTCCTTTGCTTTCTAAATAAAACTGAGTTGTAACACTGCTCTGTCTGTCGCTTCGAATTTTTGCTGTGGCAAGACAGAACTGGAGAAGTTACACACTCCCCCGACATAAACTGAGTTGTAACACTGGTCCGTCCATCGCTTCAAATTTTTGCTGTGGCGAGACAGAACTGAGGAAATTACAAACTCCCCCAACATATATGGTGCCGTTTCTAGGATTTAACCTAGCTGAAACAACCTCAGCTTGGCCCCCATGAGACAGAGGCCAAGCACAGCAGAAGCCCAACTTGGGGAAAACTCCTGCAGTGGAAGCTGAACATGAAGAAAATCCAGCAAAGTGAAAGTGACAAGAAGCCCAGCACACTGGAAATCAGGACAGCAAAAACAAACTTGGCAGAAAGCTCACAGGGCTCAGTCTCAGATTTCAGAAGACCTCCAGTTAAGGTAGGAGGTCCTCGCTCCTACGGCTGGAAGGACATATGGGTAACAAAATCTTAATTCCTTCACAATCTATCATTTCTTGTTTACTTGAACCCCCCACAAACAGGTGAGCGGCAGTGGGTGCAATTGAGGGACTCTGGAAGGGGCTACTTAGTAGCTGTTGCCCAAATGAGTTGGGATTCTTCTGTCTTTAATCTTTGTGCCAAAAATAAGGTCAATGAAAACTGTGAGCATAGGTCAAATATTTAGCAGATTTTCTGGCAGGTTATGAAGAGGATTCCTCAGCATGTTTTTCCCACTGCTTTTTCCTCCCATCCTTCAGCTTCTCTCTCCCAGGATTTGAGCCTGGTCAAAACCCATGGTGTCTGGCTTCAGGACCTAATGAAGCTCAGACTGTTGATGTCTCATTGCAAAAATTCAGTGAGAGACACAGCAATAAGTAAGAGGTGGATTTGTGCAGATTCAGAGAGAAGCACAGACCACAGAATATGGGCCATCACAGAGGGGAGTGCAGTGGCCATGGAATGTGGTGGGTTAGTTTTTGCAAGCTGGGTGATTTCATATGCTAATGAGTGGGAGGATCATTCCAAAAATTGGGAAACCACCCACTCCTCAGTCTTTTAACAGTGCCTTGGAACTGTCCTGGCACCTCTGGGTGTGTCATTTAGTTTGCAGATTGAGGATCAAGGCTAATTGAATTTGACTAGTCATATTGGACACATTTGAATTTAATTGGTTTGTTATTCCCTTGGGCTATGTCATTCTTTCAAAAGTTGTGCCCTGCCCTCTTCCCCTCCTGTTTCATGCTCTTTTCCTGAGCCCTGTCTGGGCCCACAATGTTGCCTCTACAATCTTCTGGAGAGACAACCAGAAAATAGCTGACCCTTGGGAGGGAAATACTGTATAATATCCAATCCCTCTAGATATTCAGGCCTTCATCTTCCATGTTTCCCACAACATGTGCAACAAGAGCATCTCTCAGTGAACTTGCTAAGGTGGGTAACAGGCACACAATGCCTGCTAGAAATCCATCTGTTAGTGGCATCCCTTCAAGGGCAATTGGGCTTCAAGGGATAATGTTTGCCACTTTGGGAGCTAAACTGTTTGGGCCTAAACCCTTATCACCCTTCTCCTAAAGTTACAAATATACCCCTGGATCAAATCTCCACTCCACTGTTATGGAACATCTGGTTTGTTGCCTCATCAATTTGTTCTTAAACCATGTACTAACTCCTACAACCAGGACCCTGTCCCCTTGTATGCAATTTAGCTCCACCCGACTTATTATTGAAATATTCTAATGCCTCTAACAGAACCAGATGACCCACTCCTTTTTCATTACTTCTGTTATTACCCAAAATGGGTCTATGACAATTTAATGTTTACCAATGGAAACACCCTAAACTGCTCTTATGGAGGACTAGGGGAGGAAATCAGTGACTTACATTCCCTCAGAGCTATAAGAGGATAAGGCTGATGGCTGTTTCACAGTGTTCCCAGTCTCAGGGCACAGGCTTGGGTTGCTTTATATCATGATATCCAGTCCCATCCACAGTGGACAAACCAGCAATGAGTTAGGATTACAACACCTTAATCCTACCCAGTACTGGTCATGCTAGAGACCTTGGGGATGCCCAACTCCAGGCTGGAGGTCCTAGGACATCAACCTGCCTCAACCTGCCTAGGGATCTGGTCCTCAAAATGTTGTCATGCCTCAACCTGCTCAGGGATCCACCAGTCCAGGGGTCCCAGGAGGTAAACATGCCTCAACCTGCCCAGGAACCCAATTCTTGGGAGGCCGACCTGCCTCAACCTGCCCAGGGATTCGATCTCCAGGAGGCTGTCACATCTCAGCCTGCCTGGAGATATGCAACCTGATCCAGGGATACCTGACTCTCAGGTTGCAACAGTACTGGGTAGAATAAGCTTCAAAAAGATTCATCCCTAAGGAAGTCCACCAATGGAAATAGAAGGAGGCCTATTAAATTTTTTTTCTTATTTCTTTTCCTCACTGTCATTGCTGTCTTTCAGATGAGAAATAACCAATCCACTCCCCAACAGATGCCCTTGAGATGCAAGGGCATATGTCCTTGATAACTGGAAGTTGTTTGACCCTCTAACCTAAGGAGAAGTCACTTAAAATTATTTTGTGCCACTGCATGACCATGGTACCCTCTGGGGGACAAGGAAAACTGGCCTGAGGATGGGAATTTAAATTACAATACCATCCTGCAGCTATATTTATTCTGCAAAAGACAAGGAAAATGGACAGAGGTCCCCTATGTCCAAATTTTCTTCCAACTAAGAGACATGCGGGAACTCTCTTAATTATGGGATTGTTGTATGCCCTGAAAGTGAGCCTACTAGGCAAATAGTGTTAGGCACAGACAACCAAGAGAAGGAAGCCCACCGTGAAGGCTCACCTCCCCTGGTTCCTCAGTTGCCCTGGTGTTCCTTCCTTGTATCCAAATGTATGCCTATGTCCGGGAACACTCCCTCCACAAAAGCCAACTGGAGTATGTCCCTTAGTTGAAACTGGAGGATAATTCAGACCAACCCGGGTCCATAAGCCCTTCTCCCTCTTAAAACTAAGACAGATCAAACAAGACCTGGGAAGCTATACAGATGACCCATGCAAATATATAGATACATTCCAGCACATTACCTTGGCCTTTGACTTAACGTGGAGGGACATCATGGTTATATTTAGTCAAACTTTATCTGACCCTGAGCATGCTAGGGTCTTAAAAGAAACCCAAAGATATGCTACAGGGCTTCACATGTCAAGTGATAAAAACCCAGTAGAGGAAACTTCAGTCCCCTCCTCATATCCTAATTGAAATTATAATGACCCTGAGCACATCCGGAAAAGGAATCATTTTTGATCTGTGCAAAGGCTGTACTAAAATCAAGCCAGCAAAAAGCAATCAGTTATGTCCAGGTCTCAGCAATAACTCAGGAGCCCAATGAGAAACCCATTGCCTTGCTGGAAAGGCTAAAAGAGGCCCTCTGAAAGTTTACCACCCAATCTGGACTTAGACTCTTATGAGGGACAGGTGATTTTAAAGGACAAATTCCTGTCCCAGTGCACATCAGACATCAGGATAAAGTTACAACAGTTACAGCAGCAGGACCCTACTGCTTCTTTAGATGAGATGGTCCAGAGAATACCAATACCTTTAAAAACAGAGAACAGGTGAAGCCAAGGCCCAGGAGAGGGAGAAAAGAAAAGAGACAAGGCATGCCCAGATGCTGGCCACACTCTAGCGAAGCTCTATTGCAAACCCTGAGTCCCTGAAGGACAAGGCATGAAGCAAACGCTTTATCTGTAGACAGGCAGGACACTGGACCAAAGAGTGTCCAAACATGACAAGTCTCCTAAAAAGGCTTGCTACAAATGACATCAATTGGGACATTGGCCAGCACTCTGCCCTTGAGACACAAGAGTTGCAAGATCAAGTGCCAAACCTTCCCTCACGATGGTTCAACAGGACTGAAGTGGCCCACTCCAGCCTGCCCACCTGTCACAGATAACCATCATGGGGCTGGAGCCCAGGGTGCAACTGTATGTGCCAGGTAAGTCTGAGAATTTCTTGGTTCTCACAGGGGCTACCTACTCTGTCCTGACCAGAGCCTTCACCTCCCAAACCTGTGCCATTTTCGGTGCTACAGGAAAAACAATTACAAAAAATTCACCTGAGCACTTTGTTGCTGGGATGGAAAAATATTTTCCCAGCAATTTCTGATGGTCCCTGAGTGTCCTACTCTCTTATTAAGAAGAGATCTTTCCCTGCCTTCGAAATCTTGCAGCTATTGCAGTCCTAATAGAAGGTGCTTTAAAGCTCTCTCTTGGGGGCAAGCTAACTATTTTTACCAGCCATCAAGTGAAACAACTCCTGAATGGGAGAGGCCATTTATGGATGTCTGATCAAAGGATCCTCAGATATCAAGTAGTGCTGATGGAAAATCCAGGCCTGACTATACCCCTTTGTGAGGTTCTTAACCCAGCTACCTCCTGCCTACCCCTGAGGGCTCTCTCCCCCTTCACTCTTGCCTAGAAACCTTGGACCACTGGAAAAAATCCCAAGAGGGATTGACAGAAGATCCTCTGACCAATCCTGACGAATCTGGTACACTGATAAAAACAACTTTGTCTTGGATGGAAAAAGAAGAGTCAGAAATGCAATAGTCTCCAATTTTGAGACCACAGAGGCAAAACTTTTGCCACTAGATACTTCAGCCCAATTGGTTGAGCTCATAGCCCTGACTCAAGCTTTAGAACTGGGAAAAGGAAAAAGAGTAGCCATTTACACTGACTCCAAGTATGCCTTTCTGGTACTACATGCACGTGCTTGCTATTTGGAAAGAAATAGGCCACTTCACCACCCGAGGGCCCCCAATCAAACATGGTGATCAAAGCCTTAGGTTCTTGGAGGCAGTTCATCTGCCCACTGAGGTTTCAGTCTCCCATTGTAAAGGACACCAAAAAGGGGGCACAGAAGTGGCACGAGGGAACCAAGCAGCTGATCAGGCAGCTAAGAGAGCAGCATTACAGAACCATGACCTAATAGGGATTGCTGCCCTAGTTCCACAGACTAATTTGCCAGAAACTCCTTCATGCACTGAAGATGAGACTTTTAAACCTAAGAGTGAGGGCTTTGAAGAAGATCATATGGCGTGGTTCCACAAGGAGGGACTCCCTTTCCTGCCTGGGAACCTCCAGTGGAAGTCAGTTAACTCCTTACATGCCACCACTCATTTAGGGGAAAAGGCCCTTCAAAGATTACTAGAAAGGTCCTTCAGAGGAACAGGCCTCCACATGACTATAAGGCAATTGGTCTCCTCTTGTCCCACTTGCCAATTAAACAGTGCCCAAGGAGCTCGAAGACCCCAACTGGCCCAGCCTGTTCTACGATATGAGACCTACCAAGGAGAGGACTGGCTGATGGACTTCACCCAGATGCCAGTCTCTCAAGTGTATAAATACCTATTAGTCATGATAGATACATTGACAGGATGAATTGAAGTCTTTCCCACCCTGATTGAGAAGGCATGGGAGGTTGTAAAAAACTGCTCCATGAAATTATTCTGAGATTTGGTCTGCCTGGGTTATTACAAGGTAAAAATGGGACATCATTTACTTCTAAGGTTACCCAAGGGGTCTCTAGAGCATTAGGCATTACTTATTATCTCCATTGTGCCTGGAGGCCTCAGTCTTCAGGAAAAATAGAAAGAGCCATGCAATTCTTATAATCAGCAATAAAAAAAAAAACAACAAACAAACAAACCAGGAGTCTTCCCTGGGATGGAAGGAGGCTTTACCAGTAGCTCTCCTCCACACCCATATTGCCCCTAAGAAACAGGTCAGTCTTAGTCCTTATGAGATGCAGTAATGGAGACCTTTTGTTTATGTCAATGACCTCTTCCTAGATCCAGAGGCTCAGACTCTCCAGTCTTATACCATGGCCATTGGGCAATTCCAACAAGATACACACTTGTGGGGTGTCAACCAGGACCAAAAAAATTCTAAAGAACCACACTATATGCTCCAGGGATGCAAGTCCTAATTAAATTCTGGAAAGATGGGTCCCAAAGGCTCAACTCCAGCCCACATGGAAGGGCCCCTTCCCTGTAGTACTTTCTACCCCCACAGCAGTCAAGGTACCAGGACATGACTCCTGGACTCACTATTGATGAGTCAAGCCATGGAAGAAAACAGAAGAGGACACTCAATACACCTGTGAGCCTCTGGGGATTCTCAGATATCTGTTTAGAACTACAAATGAGTGTCATTCTAATAAACACCCCCAAAATTAAGTTTGTGGTGTAAGAGTTCTCAGGACAGCTCTAAAGAGCCAACATAGCTTGTCAGGGTCAACACAAAATAGACAGGAGATAGATCTCCTGATTCCTAAACAAGGAAAGCCTTGAGCCATCTTGAATGAGATGTGTTGTTTCTGGGTCAATACCTCAGGCCAAGTTTAAAATGTCTTACTGTTCTCAAGAAAAGCATTCAGATCCTACAGAATCTCAAAGAATAAACTGGAAAGTTCTCAGGGTGGCTACAGGCTCTCTTTGGGGAGCCCATCTCCTGGCAAGAGGGAATTTGGAGTTGGCAAATGTCCCTACTAATCCTTGTTATCACCATATTGATGCTGTTTATGACTACTCCATGTATTACCAATTGTCTAACCCATTTTTTTCTCTACCCAGGTCTACAAGCTAAAACATGCATTGCCAGTTCAACAAAGATATATGGAAATTATCAATCACCCTTAGATGGACACTGATATAAGGACTCTGTGGCTTGAGACTAGCAACAGGGGGAGGCCAAGGCCCCTTTCTGTCCCAGTTCAGCAAGAAGTAGCCAGAGAGATGTTGATGCCCCTATTCCCAAAGACTTGGGCCGCCCATCTCTTGAGGGGAGAAGGTTAGGTAGTTAGAATAGGAAAAAGGAGTCCAAAATAGTGGTGGCTAAAAGACAATGAAAGGAAAAAGCCCACAAAAGTGGAACAAAAGAAGGTCTGAAGACCAGAGTGAGAACCTCAGATGAAAAATATAGCCCTCCTGGCTAGCCCAATTTACATAGGGAAGGCTTGGGGGAGGAGAAAAAAGTATATAAAAAAAGAAGCCAAAATTGAACCACTGGCCTCTCTTCTCTTTGTGTCTTTTGGATCAGCTGACTCTCATGCTTTGAGGATGTATTTTCCTTTGCTTGCCAAATAAAACTGAGCTGCAACTCTGGTCTGTCTGTCGCTTCAAATTTTTGCTGCAGCGAGACAGAACTGGGGAAATTACACACTCCCTTGACCTAAACTGAGCTGTAACACTGGTCCATCTGTCCCTTCAAATTTCTGCTGCCGTGAGACAGAACTGAGGAAATTACAAACTTCCTCAACAAAAGAAATAAAATAGAATGGCAGTTGTAGCTAAAAGGAGAAAGTTGGGATTGATTGAGAAGAGACCTGAGAGAAAATTGTGAGCTGGTATCTTCATAACTTTAAATTACACAGATGTATGTATTCACCAATATAGTGAATAGTAACAATAAGGTCCTATACTACCCAGGAAATTATATTCAATATCCTATGATAAACCATAATGGAAAAAACATGACAAGTAATATATATATTTATATATGTAAAACTGAGTCATTTTGCTGTACAGCAGAAATTAAACACATTATAAATCAACTATACTTTAATAAAATTTTGTAAAATTATTGAATACTATACTTAAGATTTTTGCTTTTTCCTCTGTATTAATTTTATGTAAAAGAAGAGAAAACAACCACAAATATTTAACTTGGAAGCATGCTGAAGAATTTAGAGATAAAGTATAGTGATAGTCATTATTTACCTTGAAATAGTTAAAAATAAATGGGCTCATGGGGGTAGGTAGATGAATAGATATGTGGTACAAAACAAATTATTGATTGTGAAACCTAAGCAAGAGGTGATATGAGTGTTCAATGATATTTCTTACAATTTTTCTGTATGTTTTTGGTAAATTTTATAATAAAATATGAAGATAAAGTAGGAAGAAGAGAAACATAAGGACATGTTACATGAAAGCTGAATGCCATTGGAGCATATCACTTGCAGAAAGACTAAACAGAAACATGCCTAAGATGTAATAATAATTTTACTTTAAAGGAAGTGTGAGGTCTTACTTTGAACATTTTACTATATTCTGTCAGCTATGGAAAAATACTAATGAAATATGTTCATTTCAGTTCCCTCAGTCATGTTCAACTCTTTGTGACCCCATGGACTGTAGCACACCAGGTCTCCCTGTCCATCACCAACGTTCAGGTTAGGTCAATTCATTTATTTAATCATTTAAAAACTCTATTTTCCATATGCCTTGCTATGCACTGTACATCCCACCTGCTAAATTCTAACTACATAACTGGAAAAGAGAAATATATAGTGTATGCATTTTAATAAATAGAAAACTAAAAGATAATGTAGGATGGTGGATGAAGGACAAAGAACTTTGGAAACATCTAGAGTGGATGTCCTGCATAGATAGCTTTAGAGAAAGAGTTCTGCAATTAGTGTAAAAGATAGACTGAAAGTCACTGCAGTAGTCCAGGTGAGGAGAAAGTTCATAAAGGCTATTGATAGAAAATTAAAGAATTAGGTACATCCTAAATTTCAAGTCCACTTACCTTTAAATAATTATTTACCTGCTGTTTTGAAGGACTTGATAGGGTTGAGAGGTGTCAGGGACAAAATGAGCCCAGGCAAGACAAAAACAGTGTTACAGTTACAAAAGCACTTAGTAAAATGGAAGAGAAGATTGCTTGTGAGTACTATTTATTGCCTGATGTTGAGGCCGTATTGTTGAAAATTCCATGAAACTTAATCCAAGGCTTAAAAATCACCATGGTTATCCTCAGTCTCATTCATGATAGCTGCCCAAGGTAATCTTTTTTGCTATCGTCTTTCTGAATGAATAAAATAATTCAGACCACCCCAGTGAAGTCTAATTAGGATGAGCTTTTAAATTTATCTAGGGAAAAATGTGTTCAGAGTTAATGAGGCATTTCAGGGAAAATAGACCTAGCCCTAAGCAGTCTCCATAAGAAGAGAACATTCTAGCAGCTTAATTCAAAGACTGCATTGTGTGTGCATGTGTATTCAAGAGAGGGTTTTTGTTTTTTTTTTTCCTCTTCAACTTCTCACCCTTAAACCAAATTTCACTTGAAAGAAGTAAAAACATTAAGATGACACTTTAAATTTTAATTTTAAGAAAAGGACAGGGAACATTCTTCTACAAAAAGCCAATAGCATCCTTTTCTTCAAAAATAAAAGTCCACAAAATGTTTAATATACAATTACATCTTACAGTGACTGAAAATAAAATCATGTTGAAAATTGAAGAAAACTTTCTTTGTATATGTATTTTGCATACTTTGTATAGAAGAAAAGCAGGGTTGGTTTTTTTTTTTTTTTCTTTTTTTCTTATATGTTATCTGAAAGAATGATATGTTTTGAATTGTATTAACTGTTCAGACTATTTCAGGTAATATTTAAGGCTGCAAAATGCTGATTTATTTGGTAATGACTTAATTACAGAGAGTAACTCTCTATCAGTGAATGATGGAGACTCATTTACAAAGGACCAAACTGACACACTTTGCAGATGAGGTTGATCTCCATCAGGTGGGTCCTAAGGTCTCCCTGCTGAAATAATGCCAGGAGTCCACAAAGGTGACTTGCTCTCTAATGAGATTTTATTACCAGCTTTCACTTCCTTGAATCACTTTCTCACTTTCCTACCAACGTTTCCTGGCCTCACCTCCTAAATATCCTGCCATCATGTGAGCGCAGTTGCTTCAGCCGTGTCCCACCCCATGGACTATAACCCACCAAGTTCCTCTGTGCATGGGATTCCCCAGGCTAGAATACTGGAGTGGATTGCCATGCCCTCCTCCAGTCTCCAAACCTGGAGATCAAACCTGCATCTGCTTCTGTCTCCCGCATTGCAGGTGGATTCTTTACCCACTGAGCAATCTGGGAAGCCCCTTAAAGGTCCTATTTTTAAGTGAACCTTTGTCTTAGTGCCTTCTTCAGAGGCAACTCAAGGAAGACAATCATGGAATGCTAATTTTTAAGGCACAGCTGGATTCCCTTAGCTAATATGTTATCTAGAACTTTTCTTGTTTTAATAAATAAAATGCATCTTTACTTTTCTTGTTATATTTATCTGGTTTTAAAAATCAAATTATATTAAGCTTATAAAATTTAAATTGTTATCATGTAGTTATTGATAACATGGTTTGCTTTTAAATATTTGGTGTCAGGGTTTTGTTCATCTGCACCTATTCTATTTTTTTTTCTTATTTAGTTTTGTCACAGATATGCTTATCTTTACAAAGAACCAGTTTTTAATTAATTTTTTCTGATCTTTGTCCATTTTATTGATTTCTATTTTATCTTTACTCTTTTCTCTGTTTCCTTGTTCTTCTACTTTCTAATTTCTTTTGCTAGATGCTTTAATATATTTTTAAGCATTTTTACATATTTTAAAATACATTTTAAACATATTTAAAGGTATTGTTTTCACATAAAGACCACTTTAGCTGTGTCTCACAGAATTTGACATAACTTTTTTAATATCAAAAAAGTCTACATATTTCTAATTTTTAAAGTCTTTGCATGGAATCTTTTCTAAGCTAAATATTATTTAGTAAGATATTTTGTTTCTATAAATAACCTGTTTAATGCTATCATTTAAATATCAATTTCTAATTTTATTGTAACTTAGAGGATATTAACTTCAGGAATCTGATGAAGCACTGCCTTTTCATGACCAAGTACATATTCTATTTTTATAATTTCTTAATATTTCTTTGTCTTTCCATTTTGCTGTTCTATAAGCTCTTTCAATCAGAGAATTTTTATATTTAACTGTGAAGATTATTCTCCATTATCTAATTTCTCCATTATCTGACTAATTATCTTATAGTTCTGGAGATCAGAAGTTTGTGATGTGTTTCACTGGGCCAAAACCACAGAGGTAGGCAGGGCCATGCTCCTTATGAGGGCTGTAGAGGAAAATCTGCTTCCTTTCTTATTCCAGCCTCTGGAGCTTCATTCCTTGCATCCTTGGCTCTTGGTCCTTTCCTCCATTTTCAAGGTCAGCAGTATGGCCTCTTCAAATCTCTTTCTGCTTCCCTCCTCATATTTTGACTCACCCTGATAATCCAGGATAAACTGCCCATCAGCAGATGAATGGATAAAGAAGCTGTGGTACATATACACCATGGAATATTACTCAGCCGTTAAAAAGAATTCATTTGAACCAGTTCTAATGAGATGGATGAAACTGGAGCCCATTATACAGAGTGAAGTAAGCCAGAAAGATAAAGAACATTACAGCATACTAACACATATATATGGAATTTAGAAAGATGGTAACGACAACCCTATATGCAAAACAGAAAAAGAGACACAGAAGTACAGAACAGACTTTTGAACTCTGTGGGAGAAGGTGAGGGTGGGGATGTTGCGAAAGAACAGCATGTATATTATCTATGGTGAAACAGGTCACCAGCCCAGGTGGGATGCATGAGACAAGTGCTCCGGCCTGGTGCACTGGGAAGACCCAGAGGAATCGGGTGGAGAGGGAGGTGGGAGGGGGGATCGGGATGGGGAATACGTGTAAATCTATTGCTGATTCATGTCAATGTATGACAAAACCCACTGAAAAAATAAATAAATAAATTAAAAAAAAAAAAAAAACTCAATGGCATCCTCAAAACCTCTTTTGCCTGCTATAGTTGCTTAGCTTTTTTTTTTTCCCCTGTGTCTCTGTCCTGTCTTCTGGGAAAGTTCCTCAGCCTTCAAGTTTACTAAATTTATTTTTTTACTATCTCCATTCTACTCATTGGAGCTTCCCAGGTGGCACTAGTGGTAAAGAACTTGTCTGCCAATGCAAGGAAACATGAGACACAGGTTCGATCCCTGGTCAGGAAGATCCCCTAGGGGAGACCACAGCAACCCACCCCAGTATTCTTGCCTGAAGAATCCCAAGGACAGAGGAGCCTGGCGGCATTCTATAGGGTCACAAAGACTCGGTCATGACTGAGGCATGCAGTGACTTACATGCATGCATGTTTCTTTTCACTACTCAATCAATTATTTTAATGTTTATATTTATTATTTCTAAATTCCCATGTCATCCTTTATATGACTTCTGATTCTTTCCCCATTTGGCTTTGTCCTTGAGTACATTTATTATACTTATTTTAAGTTGTTGTTTTGTGTGCTCTAATAACTCAGCTTTATGTCACATGTATTGCTCAGTTTGTTGTTTTCCAATCAGAGATATCTAGTTATTTTAATCTATGAACTCATGATCTCCTGGGAGTCATAGATTCTTTTTTGGGTAAAACATGCTTGGTAATTTCTAAAGGCCAAATCTTACCTTGTGTCCTTCCTAGTAACTTTTAAAAGATTGAATAGATTTAAATCCAGACTGGAAGGTTCTAGAGAAAGGTACTAACTCCTATGTGATTTTGTAGTATTAACTTGTAGAAACATGCAACATTGGAAGAGTCAGTTTCCTTAGGCTACAATCAGAGTACCTTTGATTTTGAGGAAAGGGGAAGAAGGTAGTCCTATACCTGTTTTCCCCACTCAGCCAGACTTTTGCTTCTCTGGGCATTACTCATCCAAAACCTGCTGTTGCTACTGGTTCCTCTCACTAAGGAGGACCATGATAATCCAAGGAAGTGCTTGGAAGAGGGAAAAGTGGAAATGGTAATTTTTGTTCCTTATCCTCTTGCATGTGTGCTAAGTAGCTCAGTCATGTCTGACTCTTGGTAACCCTGTGGACTGTAGTCTACCAGAGTCCTCTGTTCATGGGATTCTCCAGGCAAGAACACTGGAGTTCACCAGGGATCTTCCTGACCCAAGGACTGAACCCGTGTTTCTTATGTTTCCTGCATTGGCAGGTGGGTTATTTACCACTAGCCCCATCTGGGAAGCTTACACCTTGGTTACCATCTTTGACTGCAGCTATCTCTCCAGAAAGAACTAAATAGGCTCATACCAGTTTAAGATAACTTCCAATTTTCCCAAATATTTCTCAATTTTTTGTTAGTTTCTAACTTCCATGTTTTATTTTTGTAGTCTTTATATATTTCTGTTGTTGAGAAAGGTCCAAAAGGTTCTCCACAGTAATTTTTGATCCTAACAGAAAGAAGCCTATTTCCAGAACAGAATTTGTTTTGTTAGCCCCAGAGTTTGGCTAATTATTGGTTTGATTCTAATATGACATTCTGTTCTTTACCTCCCAGTCTCCCTTGTGGTTAGATCTGGCCATGTAACCCAGTCTAACCAATGAAGTTAAGGGGAAATCTGCTGTGGAATTTTACAAATTTTTATACTTTCTTAACTAAGGATGTCCCACCATTTTTTCCTTCTCATCGAGAATATAGATGCTCAGAAAAGTTACAGCCATTCTGTAATCAGGAGAAGAAAGCAAAAAACCTACACAGTCTTACCCTGATATTATTGAGCTTCTGAACCTATGCCAGCTCCTTTGTTTTGTTTGTTTTGTTCAGACACTTAGTTGCGTCTGACTCTTTGAGACCCCATGGACTACAGCATGCCAGCTTTCCCTGTCCTTCACTATCTCCTGGAGTTTGCTCAAATTCACATCCATTGAGTCGGTGATACCATCCAACAATCTCATCCCCTGTTGCCCCCTTCTCTTCCTGCCCTCAATCTTTCCCAGCACCAGGGTCTTGTCCAATGAGTTGGCTCTTCACATCAGATGGCCAAATCTCCTAGCAATCTGATTTTTTGTGACATAAGAAAATCTGTTATGCTGCTAATTGTGGTCACTATTACTTGAAACAAGAAAATGACCAGCTTCTTATTTTATATAATAGTTTTCTAAGAGAAAAGAATGAATGTTTAGGAAATACCATATGAATAGCATGACAGTTTTCCCAGGGATTCTAAATAAATCATTTCAGTGAAATCTAATGGAAAGTCCATATGGGGTTATATAATTTCCTTTTTTTTTTTTTTTTAATTAAAAACCTGAGGCTCAAGGAAGTGAAAAAAAAATCTTGCTGAGGGCAAACTTTTAAGTGTAGTTCTGTTTTTCTCAAGTTATATTACCTACCCAATCTATCTATATATAATACCTAAATGAAGCTATATGTAAGGATATATATATCCATGTATGTGGGGGTGTGTTAGTCACTCAGTAGTGTTCAACTCTTTGCGACTCCATGGACTGTGGCTCACTAGTCTACTCTGGCCATGGACTTCTCTAGGCAAGAATGCTGGAGTGGGTTGCCATTTTCTTCTCCACATATATTCATAGTGACTTTTAATTTACCTCCCTACCCTGAAGGGACTTATTTTTTGGAAATGGCCTTCATTTCTGGTAAAATTATACCCTTTAATTCCTTTGGTTTTCAAGCCTTCTTATTCTTTTTTCTTTTTTCTTTTTTTTTTAGCACAGAGAACACACTACCATAAGGCTAACTCTCTGAGTGGGCACCATCTTAAATACTTGCCAGGTAACAGATAATACAGTATCCAAATCCAGCCCTGAGAGAGTGGTGCACAAGCTAGGCAGTTGGTGATGGTTCTGAAAATGAAGGTTAAAATGTCCCCAAGATAGCCTTTGTCTCTTGTGCTATTCTGTCTGAGGCAGGCTCTGGGGATATTATTAGTCTCTTTAACATCTGTGAGGGAATTAAAGTTGGAACACAGGCCAGTGGCCTCACACTAGGGAAGTGAGATATAATGTGAGACCAAAGGAATCTAAGCAACAGAAAAGATGCTGTCATGCCTTTCTTTTAAATCCACTCTCTGTGTTTAAAAAAAAAAAAAAAAGCAGGCTTTGTCACTGGTACTGACAAGGAACAGAGGCATATCCAAAGACTTGTGTCAGACTCCAGCAAAGGCACTAACCAAAGCACACACTGTGTTATGTAGCTTTGAGCTATAGGGAATAATGAGTCTCAGTCTTGATTTGTTTTTGAACAAGGGAAACACTTAAGGAAATGGTAAATAGGCTTTGTTTTGAATTTTTCAGCTTTGAGCCTAGATGAAATGATGCAATCATTAGAACAAGGGAAACACTTAAGGAGATGGTAAATAGGCTTTGTTTTGAATTTTTCAGCTTTAAGCCTAGATCAAATGATGCAATCATTATTCTCCTTAGAATATTTGCATCTATTTCTAGTAAGTTAAAGAATATTCTAATTTTAGAGCAGAGGTCATTCTTGTTTATTACTGCCAGAAAAAATGAAGGATGCAAACTTGACCACAGAAGACCTCAATAATTAACTCGCAGAGAATCATAAAACTTTACCTCTCATAAGGACCTTAGAGATCACAGAGTTCAACTCCAATGCTTTACAGATGAATAAACTGAGATCCAGGGAGGTTAAATGACTTTGTCCAAGGTCACAGTGCTCATCTACAACTGTCCTGGGAGTAGAACCAAGAACTCCTGAAACTGCTTGATTGCAATTCTCTCATGAAGCTCTCATGACAAACCACAAAGAGACACATTCACAGTACCTAAACTGGAAGAAAACTCCATGTTCATTCAGGTCATAAAATTTCCAAATCTTCCTCAATTTTAAAAGATTCGTAGAGTGATCAGCACTGCAGTAGCACATGTCTGCATGTGCACATATAAGCACACACACAGGCACATGTACATGAACCTGTGTTATGTCTCAAAGACATACCAAGGTATTTTTGATGGAGTTATATATATATATGCCAGTACAGATCATAAGGAAAGGGTATTTGAATAGATTGGTTTAGGCCAGGATTTTATTCTTCTCAAATACATGGGTTCTCTTTGGAGATTACAAACTATAAGGCTTTGTATACATTATAAATAACATATGCATATTTTAATACTTCCATTAAGGGACAATAGTAAATCATAACTGCTTTGCTACTGGACTTTAATATCTATGCCAAAGAAATGCCCTTATTATCCTGCTGTTTTTTAGATTGCCCTTTATCATTTTCTTTGCTGACATAATCACCTAAAATATAACCTTGGAAAAGCACTTTGCTTTTCTTAGTTCTAACCATTGAAAAACATCTTTGGGTAAGTACATTTATAAAACATTATCCTCATTTCTTTATTCTTACTATCCTATTCTCAGTCTACAAAGACGTGCTTCTAATTCAGTCTCTCTTTTTTGGTCAAAATTCTTATTTTCTAGAGTAGAAGCGATAAAGTAGGTAACTAACTGAACTCCTCTTTCTGTTGGTATTTCTGACAAAAGACACACTGTGCTGAGCCTTTGAGATGTGATCAAAGCTCAGCTAGTTCACCCCTGCTCCTGGAAAGAACTGATTGACAAAGGAGCAAGTCTATTTCTGTTAATAACAACAATAAGAATTGGCATTTAGAAGTGTGCCAGAGATTACAAAGAATTTTCTGTTTTTTCTCATCTGCTATTCACAACAATACTATAAGGAAGATATTATTTTGGGGTTCAGATTAAGAAAATATGGTCATATTTTTATTTCTTACTATTTATACAAATAAATATTTCATATTAATTATTTATGATTTAGTTACTCTGAAAAACTTCTCAGAGGCAATAATTGCAGCTAAGATTTATTGAGTTCCTCTTATATGTCTTCATGAAAAAATATTTAAGACATATTAATGAAACCATGCATGGGACCTTACATTCTCAAGGCCTGAAAGGTAGAAAAAAAATGATTCACTGAGACCCCCCCAAGCTCATCTTGCAGAGTATTATGGAAGCAACTTGCTGACAGCCCCTTTGGCTGGGCATTGCACAGAAGCATTGAAGAATTAGAATGACTGACTGAATTTTAGATGTTACAGACCAAAAATCCACCATATGTGATACACTCTGGATGCATGCTAAGTCACTTCAGTCCTGTGTGGCTCTTTGAAACCTTATGAACTATAGCCTGCAAGACTCCTATGTCCACGGGATTCTCTAGGAAAGAATACTGGAGTTGGTTGCCCTGCCCTCCTCCAGGGAATCCTCCTGATCCAGGGATCCAACTGCATCTCTTATGTCTCCTGCATTGGCAGGCATGTTCTTTACCACTAGCACCACCTGGGAAGCCCATGTGACATACTAAACGCCCCTAAATTTGCACATGACCCACAAAGAGGTATGAAGAACAGGAGCACCTCCACCGAGAACTCTTCAAACTTTCCATTACTTTCCACCAATCACTTTGGAGTCTCCTCTCCTTCCTGTCCCCACTTTCCAATAAGTATCCCACTCAAGGAGCTTCCCTAGTGGCACATACAGTAAAAAAGCTGCTAGCAATGCAGGAGACCCGAGTCTGATCCCTGGGTCAGGAAGATCCCCTGGAGAAGAAAATGGCAACCCACTCCAGTATTCTTGCCTGGGAAATCTCATGGACAGAGGGGCCTGCTGGGCTACAGTCCATGGTGTCGTAAAGGGTCAGACACAACTTAGTGACTTAACAGCAGCATCCCACTCAAGAGCCTATGAGGGAGACAGAAGTCATTGCCTCCTGTCAGCTTACTTGCACATCCTGCCTCTCTACAACAAAACATTGCCTCATTACTTGGTTTTCTCATTGCCCAGTGGGCAAGGAGCCCACTTGCTCAGTTAAATCAAGACAGCTTTATTTTTCATATAAGCAGACTAAGACTTCATGGTAAGTTCAATTCAGTTCAGTTGCTCAGTCGTGTCTGACTCTTTGCGACCCCATGGACTGCAGCACACCAGGCTTCCCTGTCCATCACCAACTCCAAGAGCTTACTCAAACTCATGTCCATTAAGTCGGTGATGCCATCCAACCATCTCATGCTCTGTCATCCCCTTCTCCTCCTGCCTTCAGTCTTTCCCAGCATCAGGGTCTTTTCCAGTGAATCAGTTCTTCACATCGGATAGCAAAAATATTAGAGTTTCAGCTTCAGCAAAAGTCCTTCCAATGAATATTCAGGACTGATTTCCTTTAGGATTGACTGGTTGGATCTCTTTGCAGGCTCCAAAATCACTGTGAACTGTGACTGCAGCATGAAATTAAAAGACTTTTGCTCCTTGGAAGAAAAGTTATGGCAAACCTAGACAGCATATTAAAAAGCAGAGACATCTCTTTGCTTAACAAAGTCCGTTAGTCAAAGCTATGGTTTTTCCAGTAGTCATATAGGAATGTGAGAGTTGGACCATAAAGGCTGAGCACCGAATTGATGCTTTCGAAATGCGCTGCTGGAGAAGACTCTTGAGAGTCCCTTGGACTGCAAGCAGATCAAGCCTGTCAATCCTAAAGCCAATCAAACCTAAATACTCATTGAAAGGACTGATGCTAAAGCTCAAGCGCCAATACTTTGGCCACCTTATGCGAAGAGCTGACTCATTGGAAAAGATCTTCATGCTGGGAGAGATTGAGGGCAGGAGGAGAAGGGGACAACATAAGATAAGATGGTTGGATGGCATCACCTACTCAGTGGACATGAGTTTGAGCAAACTCTGAGAGATAGTAAAACAGGGAAGCCTGGCGTGCTGCAGTCCATAGGGTCGCAAAGAGTCAGACATAGCTGAGCAACTGAACAACAAGACTAAGACTCAGAAAGCACGTCATTTGTCTAGGATCACATAGCTCAGAGGCACTGGTGCTGTGAGTGATTTCAGTCAGTATGAATATAGAGCCACTGGTTACAAGTGCAGTTAAGCTGTGGAAAATTTAAAAAGTCACAAGCATGAAGAGGAAAAGGAAACAAATAAGTTGATTAGAGTTATTGCTGATATAGTTACTATTATTGTATTATGATTACCCAGGGTTTCCTGATGGCAACCCAGTTGAAATGGAAATCATGGTAGATCTGGTAATTTCCTTTTTCTGACTTTGTCAAGATGGAGAAGAATTCTAAACTATAGATATACTTGTGACTAGAATTGAATGATGAAGAATTTTTTCTTTGGTGATTTAATGTTCACAGATATATGTATGGCTACTGGGTTTACGCCATTGTCTTCCCTGGTCCCTTGTCTGTGCTTCTCCTCCATCTTACTGAGCAGCTGACTTTTAACAACTTGCTTTGATGTCTTTCTTTACCCTCTGCCTTCTGTAAGGCTTGTCCAATGGAGAACTGGCAGGAGATGTGAGAGCTAGCTGTAGAAGTGTGAGGTCACAGTATTTATTTCCCCTGTACCCCTCCCTGCTGAGTCACTGTGGGTCACCTCTGTCACTCTATTATAGGGCACTTGTCAGGCAGCCCTCAGAATTCTTCCAATCGCTCCTTTCCCATACCTTCAGGCATAAGATGATAACTATTGCCTGTAGTGAGCCCAAGAGTACTAAGCTATCCTGGGTTTCCTAAACTCTGTCCACCTCTTTGTGAATGTGTGCTCTGTTGCTCCATCATATCTGACTATTTGTTATCCCAGGGGCAGTAGCCCTCCAGGCTCTTCTGTCCTTGGGATTTTCCAGGCAAGAATACTGGAGTGGGTTGCCATTTTGTTCTCTAGCGGATCTTCCCAGGACAGGGGTTGAACCCGTGTCTCTTGCATCTGCAAATAGTTCCTTTAAATAATTCTCCTCCGCTCTTGTATCCTCTAGGTCACACAGCTCAGAAGTGAGATCCTGGCCAGACTTCAAATGTAACTTGTCTGCCTCCAGAATCTACAGCCTTTACATTACCACACGAAAGTTATATCACACTACACATATTACTGACTGATAAGAAAGGACTATCCACTTGCCTATTACATGTGTCAGATGAAATCAGTCTGTAGCAGGAGCATCACCTCACATTCTGCTTTCCTAATGCCTTGTAATTAAGTACTTGCTGCATCAATCACTGTGTTGGACACTTGGTGTTACTGCATTTAATTTTCAAATGTTGCATTTCTATAGCTGTCTAAAAAAATCAGACACACTCTTCCCCATGCATATTTATGTTCTACCTGTGGCTAAAAGCACTTAATAGTCACCAGCAGCAATAAGGTACATTGTTTACTTTTTATGAGGCTTCTCTGGTGGTTTGGATGGTAAAGAATCCACCTGCAATGCAGGAGATGTGGGTTCGATCCCTGGGTCAAGGAGATTCTCTGGAGGAGGAAATGGCAACCCACTCCAGTATTGTTGCCTGGGAAATTCCATGGAGAGAGGAGCCTGGCAGCTACAGTCCATGGGATCACAAAGTTGTACACGACTGAGTGACTAAGCAGGATAGTTTTTATCTTTCTGTATTTATAGTTCCTCATCCTCAGTTTTGCTACTCCTAAGCACTTGATACATAGGCACTTTTATTAGAAGTAGAAACTAAATGCAGTATATTAGGTAATAAATTTTGACTATTTAAAAATATTGTGTGGTTGTGGAATTCATGAAATTTTTTCCTGGGACATTGTTTTATGCTACTTAAAAAATGGATCCTGGTATCATTTTTTTAATGTTCTTGCCATTTTTAAGAAGAGACTTTTTTTTTTATCTGCCATTGTAAAAATGTCACTAAAAAGTTATGTGCATGTGTGCTCAGTTCAGTTCAGTCGCTCAGTCATGTCCAACTCTTTGTGACCACATGAACCGCAGCACGCCAGGCCTCCCTGTCCATCACCACCTCCCAGAGTCCACCCAAACCCATGTCTACTGAGTCGGTGATGCCATCCAACCATCTCATCCTCTGTCGTCCCCTTCTCCTCCTGCCCTCAATCTTTCCCAGCATCAGGGTCTTTTCCAATGAGTCAGCTCTTCACATCAGGTGGCTAAATTATTGGAGTTTCAGCTTCAACATCAGTCCTTCCAATGACCACCCAGGACTGATCTGCTTTAGGATGGACTGGTTGGATCTCCTTACAGTCCAAGGGACTCTCAAGAGTCTTCTCCAATACCACAGTTCAAAAGCATCAATTCTTCTGCACTCAGCTTTCTTTATAGTCCAACTCTCACCTCCATACATGACCACTGGAAAAACCATAGCCTTGACTAGACGGACTTTGTTGCCAAAGTAATGTCTCTGCTTTTGAATATGCTATCTAGGTCGGCCATAACTTTCCTTCCAAGGAGTAAGCATCTTTTAATTTCATGGCTGCAATCACCATCCGCAGTGATTTTGGAGCCCAAAAAAATAAAGTCAGCCACTGTTTACCCATCTACTTGCCATGAAGTATGGGACCAAATGCCATGATCTTAGTTTTCTGAATGTTGAGTTTTAAGCCAACTTTTTCACTCTCCTCTTTCACTTTCATCAAGAGGCTCTTTAGTTCCTCTTCATTTTCTGCCATAAGTGTGGTGTCATCTGCATATCTTAGGTTATTAATATTTCTCCCAGCAATCTTGATTGCAGCTTGTGCTTCCTCCAGCCCAGCGTTTATCATGATGTACTCTGCGTATAAGTTAAATAAGCAGGGTGACAGTATACAGCCTTGACGTACTCCTTTTCCTATCTAGAACCAGTCTGTTGTTACATGTCCAGTTCTAACCATTGCTTCCTGACCTTTATACAGGTTTCTCAAGAGGCAGGTCAGGTGGTCTGGTGTTCCCATCTCTTTCAGAATTTTCCACAGTTTATTGTGATTCACACAATCAAAGGCCTTGGCATAATCAATAAAGCAAAAATAGATGTTTTTCTGGAACTCTTTTGTTTTTGTGATGATCCAGCGGATGTTGGCAACTTGATCTCTGATTTCTCTGCTTTTTCTAAAACCATCTGGAAGTTCACAGTTCATGTATTGCTGAAGCCTGGCTTGGAGAATTTTGAGCATTACTTTACTAGCATGTGAGATGAGTGCAATTGTGTGGTAGTTTGAACATTCTTTGGGATTGCCTTTCTTTGGGATTGGAATGAAAACTTATCTTTTCCAGTCCTGTGGCCACTGCTCAGTTTTTCAAATTTGCTGGCATATTGAGTGCAGCACTTTCACAGCATCATCTTTTAGGATTTGAAGTAGCTCAACTGGAATTCCATCATCTCCACTAGTTTTGTTCGTAGTGATGCTTCCTAAGGCCTACTTGACTTTTCATTCCAGGATGTCTGGCTCTAGGTGAGTGAATGATCATACCATCATGATTATCTGGGTCATGAAGATCTTTTTTGTACAGTTCTTCTGTGTATTTTTGCCACCCCTTCTTAATATCTTCTGCTTCTGTTAGGTCCATAACATTTCTGTCCTTCATTGAGCCCATCTTTGCAGGAAATGTTCCATTGGTATCTATAATTTTCTTGAAGAGATCTCTAGTCTTTCCCATTCTATTGTTTTCCTCTATTTCTTTGCATTGATTGCCGAGGAAGGCTTTCTTATCTCTCCTTGGTATTCTCTGAACTCTGCTTTCAAATGGGTATATCTTTCCTTTTCTCCTTTGCTTTTTGCTTCTCTTCTTCTCACAGCTATTTGCAAGGCATGCTCAGACAGCTATTTTGCTTTTTCATCTCTTTTTCTTGGGGATTGTCTTGTGATGGCACAGGAGTGGTGGCTGCAATGGCGCAGGAGCAGCCGAGAGAAGCCACCCCTACTCAAAGGTCAGTGGCAGCAGCCGAGAGGAGCCACCCAAAGTCCAAGGTAAGGAGCAGGGCTGCGCTTTGCTGGAGCAGCCATGAAGAGACACCCCACGTGCAAGGTAAGAGAAACCCAAGTAAGACAGTAGACTCTGAGACAGAGCATCAGAGGACAAAAAGACTGAAACCACAATCACAGAAAACTAGCCAATCGGATCACACGGACCACAGCCCTGTCTAACTCAATGAAACTAAGCCATGCTGTGTGGGGCCACCCAAGACGGATGGGTCATGCTGGAGAGGTCTGACAGAATGTGGTCCACTGGAGAAGGGAATGGCAAACCATTTCAGTATTAGAGCCCCATGAACAGTATGAAAAGGCAAAATGATAGGATACTGAAAGAGGAACTCCCCAGGTCGGTAGGTGCCCAATATGCTACTGGAGATCAGTGGCAAAATAACTCCAGAAAGAATGAAGGGATTGAGCCAAAGCCAAAACAACCCAGTGGTGGATAAGACTGGTGATAGAAGCAAGGTTTGATGCTGTAGAGAGCAATATTGCATAGGAACCTGGAATGTTAGGTCCGTGAATCAAGGCAAATTGGATGTGGTCAAACAGGAGATGGCAAGGGTAAACATTAACATTCTAGGAATCAGCAAACTAAAATGGACTGGAATGGGTGAATTTAACTCAGATGACCATTATATCTACTACTATGGGCAGGAATCCCTTAGAAGAAATGGAGTAGCCATCGTGGTCAACCAGAGTCCAAAATGCAGTACTTGGATGCAATCTCAAAAACGACAGAATGATCTCTGTTCGTTTCCAAGCCAAACCATTCAATATCACAATAATCCAAATCTATGCCCAGACCAGTAATGCTGAAGAAGCTGAAGTTGAATGGTTCTATGAAGACCTACAAGACCTTCTAGTACTAACACCAAAAAAAAAAAAAAAAAAGTCCCTTTCATTATAGGCGACTGGAATGCAAAAGTAGGAAGTCAGGAAACACCTGAAGTAACAGGCAAATTTGACCTTGGAGTAAGGAATGAAGCAGGGCAAAGGCTAATAAAGTTCTGCCAAAGGAACACACTGGTCATAGCAAACACCCTCTTCCAACAACACAAGAGAAGACTCTACACATGGACATCACCAGATGGTCAACACTGAGATCAGATTGTACATATTCTTTGCAGCCAAAGATGGAGAAGCTCTTTACAGTCAGCAAAAACAAGACTGGGAGCTGACCATGGCTCAGATCATGAGCTCCTTATTGGCAAATTCAGACTTAAATTGAAGAAAGTGGGGGAAAACACTAGATCTTTCAGGTATGACCTAAATCAAATCCTTTATGACTATACAGTGGAAGTGAGAAACAGATTTAAGGGTATAGATCTGATAGGCAGAGTGCATGTGTGCTCAGTCTGTCCAACTCTTTGAGACCCTATGCACTGTAGCCCGCCAGGCTCCTCTGTCCATGAAATTTCCCAGGCAAGAATACTGGAATGGGTTGCCATTTCCTCCTCCAAGAGATCTTCCTGACCCAGGTATTGAACTCACGTCTCCCAGTCTTCTGCATTGGTAAGCAGGTTCCTTATCACTGAGCCACCTAGAAAGTTAAGGTCTTTGAAATAAAAATTTATGTCCTTTTAATACAAAGAATCATATATGAGACTTCCTAATAACATTGAAGGAATCAAAGATGAAATAGGGTTGGCATTACCACACATTTTATTAGGCTTTAGTTCCCTTTTGGCAGCACAGACATAGAGGTACAGAATCTATATCCTCAGAGGATAACCAGTAAAATAGATGTCATTGGCAATAGACTAGATTCTACAGCAGCTGTCTCAAACAGTACTTTAAAATCAAGCTCAGTAGTAACTAAAGAAGCCCAATGGAAGACTCATACTAAAGCACTACTAGACACATCGCTGCTTTCCAAAAGTGGGTCATTAAGGAAAGCCAGATCTATTTAATTCACCATAAATCAGATTAAAATATATCATACTTAGGATGAATCAATCTTTGATCTCTAAAAAGATTCCAATTGCAAAAATTATTAATGTTACAGTTACATCTTCCCTTACTTATAACTGATATAAGTATTTTATAGAACAATGAATTGAATTAGGTTACTAGGTATCCAAAGGCACTTAAAGTCAATCAGAATTGGAAGAATTTCTGACATATTCACCACCAAGGAAATACTACAACAGCCAGTCCTGTGCAAGCCAACTCAGAGCTTTCTTTTTGCCCTGCAATTACACAATGTTTACCTGATTTGCCTTTCTTTTGAGCTCCTGCTGCACTATTTCAGATCTTACTCAAGGTTTTTCTTAGGTTGAAGGAACAATTGATGCAAAGTTGCTGAGGAAACCTCAAGGGTGTATGTGTATGTGTTTCTGTGTGTGAAACTGTGTGTGCCTCTTATTAACTTTGTGAAAGCCAAATTTTCATCTTCAAAGTTCAAAGTAAGATAGAGCACTTCAATGAAAAACACAGAAAATTTTTTATTGGTTCTCAATGACAACACAACAACTTAAAGCTTTTCTTACTCAGTTACTGTTCAAACACCCCTAGTTCCAGGTTATAATGGTCATAACCATTATGTTCCTCTTAAAGTATAATAATGCAGTTGTTTCCAAGGAAGATATTGAAATCAAAGAGCCAGACTTGAATCTCAGATTTTCCACCTTCAAATTATGTATATGTCTTGAGAAAATTACTGGCTCATTATTCTAAGTCTTTAAAGCATCAGTAAAGTGTAAAAATCAGTTAAATTCTACCTCCACAAAAAATTAGTGATTTAAATGAATATAAAGGAGACATGGCTATAGGATACTCATTATCTTAGTTTCTGATACATGGTGGGAGCTTAATAATTGCTATTTTAAAAATACCAATTTATTGTCAATAAGCCTATTTTCTTAATAGTTGCCATCTCTGAAATTACTGAAATTTTTTTTCAAATCCTTTCTAAATGTTAAGAGGTCACTTTATAGCAATTAATATAGTGTCCCTTCAGTATGAGTTAATAGAAATTATTTAGAGAAAATTATGAAGTGAGCAATGTTAACTTTCATCTTCCCTTACTTCCCATTTAGGTACTATTTTCAGCAATCTTATAGTCCATTATCAGCTACCCTCTCTCCAAAATATACATTACTATCATGATACTGCTTATGCAAAACAAACAAAAAGAAATCAAACACACCATCCTAGGGGTCTCCATTATGATCCCTTTTAGAATGCTCTCTCTCTCCATTGAGTATAGTTGCTGTAACATATAACTATATTAATTTGGATGACTACTCGTATTTCAGTGATCTTTTGTTGCCTAACAAAATGTTCAAAAATTTAATAGCTGGAAACAACAAAAATATGACTGTGTTTCACTATTTTCTGGGTCAGAAATTTAGATTTTATTGGGTGGCACTGTTTTTCCATGTGCCATATACTGGGGTCACATGGTAGTACTGAATCAGGGTCTCAGCTAGTCTAGAGGGGACAAGATAGTCACTCACAGGACCAGTATCTTGGAAGCAAGGAATGGAAGGACTCAGCTGAACCTATTTCTACTCCTTGTAGACTGACGGCTTCTCAACAAGGTTTATTCTGCAAAGGTAGGGGACTTCTTTAACTGCTCCTCAGGTCACCAAGAAAACAAGGTAGAAGCAATCTAATGTACTATCTTAGGTATTTTAAGAAATAAATAAGTACCTGTGTACCAAATAAATGCATCTCCGAGAAATATTTTCATTATTTTAGAACTAGTAAGAAACTCCATAACTCAAAATATGATTAATTAATTTCTAGCACGAAAGACACTACATTAAATCACACTCAGTGAGTATGTGCTTATGGATAAGATACTGTGGTTTTACTTAACTTGACTATAGCAGACCTTCCTTTTGAGCCCTAAGAGTAAAAGAGTTGGACTGCAAGGAGACCAAGCCAGTCAATCCCAAAGGAAATCAACCCTGAATATTTTTTGGAAGGACTGATGCTGAGAAATATCAATAACCTCAGATATGCAGATGACACCACCCTTATGGCAGAAAGGGAAGAAGAACTAAAGAGCCTCTTGATGAAAGTGAAAGAAGAGAGTCAAAACATTGGCTTAAGGCTCAACATTCAGAAAACTAAGATCATGGCATCTGGTCCCATCACTTCATGGCAAATAGATGGGTAAACAGTGGAAATAGTGGCTGGCTTTATTTTTCTGGGCTCCAAAATCACAGCAGATGGTGATTGCAGCCATGAAATTAAAAGATGCTTACTCCTTGGAAGGAAAGTTATGACCAACCTAGACAGCATATTCAAAAGCAGAGACATTACTTTGGCAACAAAGTCCGTCTAGTCAAGGCTATGGTTTTTCCAGTGGTCATGTATGGAGGTGAGAGTCGGACTATAAAGAAAGCTGAGCACCAAAGAATTGATGCTTTTGAACTGTGGTATTGGAGAAGACTCTTGAGAGTCCCTTGGACTGTAAGGAGATCCAACCAGTCCATCCTAAAGCAGATCAGTCCTGGGTGGTCATTGGAAGGACTGATGTTGAAGCTGAAACTCCAATAATTTAGCCACCTGATGTGAAGAGCTGACTCATTGGAAAAGACCCTGATGCTGGGAAAGATTGAGGGCAGGAGGAGAAAGAGGATGACAGAGAATGAGATGGTTGGATGGCATCACCAACTCAATGGACATGGGTTTGGGTGGACTCCGAGAGCTGCTGATGGACAGGTAGGCCTGGCATGCTGTGGTTCATGGGGTTGCAAAGAGACAGTGACTGAACTGAACTGAACTGATGTTGAAGCTCCAATATTTTGGCCACCTGATGCAAACAGCTGACTCACTGGAAAAGACCCTGATGCTGGGAAAGACTAAAGGCAAAAGGAGAAGGGGGCAGCAGAGGCTGAGATGGTTAGAGGGCATCACCCAGTCAATGGACACGAATTTGAGCAAACTCTGAGAGAGATAGCAAAGGACAGAGGAGCCTGGAGTCTTGCAGTCCACTGGGTCATAAAGAGTTGGACATAACTTAGCAACTGAACAACAAGTAAAAGTGTTTGGGTACCAATTATATACATTGCTTGGATTTGCAGACAATATAAGAATGAAAAGGGACTCAGTGATTCCTATATCATAAGCTCTATGGGGACAAGGACCTGCTACACTGCAGTGTATGCAGTTTGTGTGGGATAAATAAATAAAATTTCCAATGAGTAGAGATTTTTCTTATGGTTAAAGAGTCCATGGCATTATGTGTAGATTTGTAGATTTGTTGTCATTCTTCTTTTAAAATAAAAATATATTTTATTGTTATGGAAAAATATAGATGTTATAGCATTTAAACTATGCATTTATTCACACAATTATTATGCATGTTTCTAGGTGATGGTGATAAATTTAGATGGTAATTCATCTGATCAATGAGAACAGATTAAACATGAAATTAGTTCAAAACCAGTATACTCAATTCTCCAGTCTCATTATAAGATTATTTAATTTTACTTGATTCTTATCAAAAGAAAAATAAAGTATAACAACAAGATTTGCAACTCTGAATTATATTCATAAAGAGTAAAAAGGAAAATGTACTTCACTAATGATTCAAAAATGAAATTAAAAGCAAAAGCAGAACTAAGCAAAACAATAGTTTATGCTGGGGAAAATTAGGGGGAAAAACAGCAAATCACATTCTGAGCATTCACAAAGTTAGTATTTACATAACAGTGTTGTAGTTATTGTTTAGTTGCTATGTCAGGCTCCTTTGTTACCCCATAGACTGTAGCCTGCAAGCCTCCTCTGGCATGGGATTTTCCAGGTAAGAATACTGGAATGGGTTGCCATTTCCTTCTCCAAGGGGTCTTCCAGACCCAGGTATGAAACCCACATCTTCTGCATGGCAGGTAGATTCTTTATCCCTGCACCACCTGGGAAGCCCAAAAGAAATGATAAAAATGAACTTATTTACAGAACAGAAATAAACTCACAGACATAGAAAATAAACATGTGGTTACCAAAGGAGAAAAGGACACAAATTAGAAGTTTGTGATTAACAGATACACAGTACTATAAATAAAATAGATCAACAATAAGGACCTACTGTATGGCACAGGGAACTATATTGAATATCTTGTAAATCCTATAATGGAAAAGAATCTGAAAAAGTATATATATATATATATATATATATTTACATATATGTATATGTACACACACATATACACACACGTGTGTGTGTGTGCATGCTAAGTTACTTCATTCATGTTCAACTCTTTGCGATCCTATGAACTGTAGCCTGCCAGGCTCCTGTTTCCACTGGATTCTCCAGACAAGAATAGTGGAGTGAGTTACCCTGCCCTCCTTCAGCGGATCTTCCTGACCCAGGGATCAAACCCGCATATCTTACGTCTGTTGCATTGGCAGGTGGGTTCTTTCCTACTAGCACCACCTGGGAAGTCCATATATATGTTCTCTCTGCTCAGTCACTTCAGTCACGGCCAACTCTTTTGCAACCCAATGGACTGTAGCCCACCAGGCTTCTTAGTCCATGGGCTTCTCCAGGTAAGAATACCAGAGTAGATTGCCATGCCCTTTTCCAGGGGATCTTTTTGACCAGGGATCAAACCTGTGCCTCCTGCATCTCTTGCAAGGCAGGTGGATTCTTTACCCATTGAACCACCAGGAAAGCCCATATATATGTATATAAATAAATATATATATTTATATATGTGTGTGTATATGTTCAGCTATACATGTATATAGGTGTGAGTATATGAAAAAATACATATATAGGCCTCACAGTTGGCACAGTGATAAAGAATCCACCTTCCAATGCATGAGATGCTGGAGACGTGGGTTGATTCCTGGGTTGGGAAGATTCCCTGGAGGAGAAAATAGCAACCTACTTCCAGCCTGGAAAATTTCATGGACAGAGGAGCCTGACAGCTGCAGTCCATTGGGTTGCAGGAGTCAGATATGACTGACACACACACACACACACGTATACACACATTCATATATGTATATATGTATATATACATGTAACTGAATCACTTTGCAGTATGTCAGAAATTAACACAAGATTTAAATCAACTATACTTCAATAAAACAAAGAAACAAACAGGTAATGATTGGGTGGTTAAGAAGTATAAGGCATAGTTCAGATGCTGGTGATAAAAACAGAAGCAAACCAAAACCCCTTTTCCTCTGCACCTATCTAGTTTTGGGAGAAATATAATAAGAATGATATGTATAGAAATCATATTTTAATTGGTGCTATGAAGAAAAAGAGTAGATGAGGGTGATATAGAATACTATATTGGCCTTCCCTGGTGGCTCAGACAGTAAAGCGTCTGCCTACAATGAGGGAGACCCGAGTTCGATCCCTGAGTCGGGAAGATCCCCTGGAGAAGAAAATGGCAACCCACTCCAGTACTCTTGCCTGGAGAATCCCATGGATGGAGGAGCCTGGTGGGCTGCATGAGCCCATGGGGTCTCAAAGAGTGGGACACAACTGAGGTTGATAATAACCTAAGGAGAAGGAAATGGCAAACCACTCCAGTATCCTTGCCTGGGAAATCCCAGTGACTGAGGAGCCTGGTGGGCTGCAGTCCATGGGGTCACAAAGAGTCAGGCACGACTGAGCAACTAACAGACAGAAGGTCAATGAATATTTCTTGCTGAAATATTTAAGATTTTTTTTCCACTTGTATTTCTTTCAAGAAGATATGAAGTTCCTAATTATAATGAAAATGAATTCACTGTAAAGAGCTTTGTATTCATTTATCCCTCCAGGTACTGGACCCAGGTTTTAATTCATAAGGAGAGTATACTTTCTGATATATACAGTATTAGTCAGGCTCACAATCTTCTTTGAGGCCTAGGATGTTACCACAAACATAATAAGATATTGAGTGCTAAAAATACAGGAAGTGAGAAAATATTTTTAAATTTTCACTATCATAAAGAGTGAATGTAATCAAATTAAATTTATTTAACTCATAAATTAGAAATTTTACATTCAAGATTTTGATTTATTAGTCAATATAGTCTACCTTTTTTCCTTTTTATACTGTTCATGGGGTTCTTGTGGCAAGAATACTGCAATGGTTGTATTCCCTCCTCCAGTTGACCATATTTTGTCAGAACTTTCCACCATGACCCCTCCGTCTTGGGTAGCCCTGCATGGGATGGTTCAAATCTTCATTGAGCTATGCAAGCCCCTTTGCCATGACAAGGCTGTGATCCATGAAGGGAATGAGATGGTTAGGTAGCATCACTGACTCAATGGACATGAACTCGAGAAAGCTCCAGGAGATACTGAAGGACAGGGAAGCCTGGTGTGCTGCAGCCCATGGAGTCACAGAGAGTCAAACATGACTTAGTGACTAAACAACAACATATTCTACCTTATTGAATATATTGATCAATATAGTAATATGTGATATTATACACTGACCAACATACTATATTAACCAATATACTATTGGTATGGTATATTTTGTGGGGAAGAGGCATCATAAGAAACTGCTTGCTCTAAGTCAGCTTAAATATAAGAGTGGATCTATGGAAGTGGATAGTTTAGCTCAGCAAAACCAAAAAATGATCTGACCTCAGGTATCTTCCTGGATCAATCTGTGATCCTCCATGGGTGACATGAATATGACTCAATCTGAACAAACCCCAAATTTTGATGCCTCTTATAAGATTTTCAAATTTTCAAGATATACCATAAATAGCCAAACGTGTACCTGGTTTCTTGACCTCTGGCCCAGTTAACAATGGCCTGGAGGACTGGTTGGTGCTGCACAAACCCCTGGCTGGTCTCTGCTTCAGTGGATACCACAGTGTCTTTTTTCATGAAATATAATTCTGCAGTGCCCAGCAGAGCTCCTGGTACATGATAGGTAATTAATAAACATTAGTTAAAAGATCATTTTTCACATATCAATGTAACAACATACCATTATAGCTTGTCATGAATAATGGCACATAAAAGAGTATAATATTCTCTTTTTAAAAAGTTTCACCGAAATGGGCAGTCCTAGAAAAATTGACTAAAAGCAAGCCAGAATCCTCTTTTCATTGCTACACAGTTCATCTGTCAAAGTGTTTCAATACTCAACATTGTATAGAAACCCTTAAGATTCTAGAGGCTTTTGTCTATTTATTAGATATTGTCAATAAATTTATTTGTTGATGTGCTAAATACAATAATGAATACCCATTATTCAGTTTTGCTATGTAGAAACCAATAGTGAAGCAGGGTTTCTGAGAGTACAGAGGCAAAGCATGCCTAAACAGAGGAACACGTAAGGGGTTCAGTGCTTTGTCTACGTCGTGGAGATCAGCCTTAGGATTTCATTCTCCACGTGCATTGTGCACTGAAAGCATCAATCTGCTACACTGCTTACTGTGATAACCCAGACTTGCAAGAACTGCCATCATCTATCAATATAAAGATCACTAAAGGATTAAAATGGTAATTATGTAAAGGATTACAATAAACATTTAAATATTTTCTTTATAACTATTTTGATATTTGCTTTATAAATCTGAATAAAACCTAGGGATTGGAATTCTTACCTCCATTTACAAATGAAGAAACTGAGGACCAGAAAAGGTAACTAAATCTCCAAAGTAAATATAAATACTCATCTGTAGAGCAAGTCTAAAACCTCATCTGTCTGCTTCTGAAGCCCATATTCCTTTACATTAATCGTGTCGCAAACACATTTTAAAATATCTGATCTTGAGATGTTAATACATATCTTTGTAAGAATACCAGGAGAGGTATCATAAAATCAACTTGCCAACAGTTGGAAAAGAGGAGGCTACTGAATAACCAGAAACAGATCATTTGCTTGAGGAACAAATCCTAAGAGATGAACAATAACATCTATTCTGTATTATATTAATAAACACTCCTGGTAAACCAAAAGAAATTATTTTCACCAATGGAAAAATCAAAGTTGCCCTAATGCTTACAAAAGACATCATCTTGTTAAACTGTAACTTTAAATAAAATGTTCTTCTGACACCTGCAGACTAAATTTGAATTTTTGTGACAAATTATTTAGGTGATAAGCAATCTAATAATAACATCAACCACTGTGACTTCATCTAGCAAACTCACGCTTTAGAAATTCTGCATGAGACATTTCCTAATTGTTGTAAACTTATGTTTTCTCCTTTATATAGAAATGTGATTAAACTGTTGTGTGGTTGATAATCTGATTTAGAACACAGACTGCTTTATGTTGTATAAAACAAAGGCAACATCTGACACTGAACCTGGCATATAGCAAATACTTATTAAGTATTTGGAACACTTTTCCAGCTCTTTTCCATTACATAGGGTGGATTTGGGCTGATGGACTCACACTATTTTACCCTGCCACTGATGAAGCTGAAGAACTCACTGCGTAAGATGCTGTGCATGCAGTGTTGATGGAGCTACCGGAACTTAATAGGTTACTCTCCCTTGTGATGCACAGGCTTCTGATTGCAGTGATTTCCCTTGTTGCAGAGCACAGGTTCCAGGCACGTGGGCTCCAGTAGTTGCAGTAAAATATTATTCTGAACACCAGGTCACCATTTTTATATTATTTCAGACATTGAGGGTAGAATCTTAGATGGATGTGTATTTCTACCATAACACTTAGATCTTATGGGTATTGGCTTATGTGTCTCTTCTCTCTAGTACAGGTAGTGTGGATTAATATTTTCAGGGTTTCCATCAATGTTTCTATTAACTTGCATCAATCTTTCAGCAAGTATTACCATGTGCCATAATGAAGTGAAAGTCATGCAAGGGGATGGCGATATAATGGTGAGCTAGCCACCCAACCCCTTGTCCTCACAGAACAAATAAACCATCGAACCACTGCAAAGTCATTCTTTACTACTCAGTGCCTCTCCATGAGATAAAGTGTTTGGAAAATGAGGAAACTGCAATTAGAGTTAAAGAGAAGTTGCATAAAGCCTAATACCTCAAGACTCAGGGAATCTCTCCTTCCCAGAGCTATTATCTCAACTTTCGTACCTGCTCATTTTGATGAGATAAAAATAGGCAGAACATCCAGGTTGACCGAATTCTTACTCAGATAGCCTACGTTATAAAAACAATATTTCTGACAGCACCTGAATTTTGTAATTACCATTAAATATCCAATATTAAATGGTCTAATATCATACAATGGAACACATTTGGACCCACAAAGGAGAAAGAAAAAGGATGAACTGTGAAAGTTCATGTTAAAATAATTAGTCTTTCATTTATTCATAGCCAAAGATGTGTGATTACATGTATATGCCCCAAAGCCTTGGTTTCAAAGAATGATGAAAATTCCTTCAGCTCACCTTGATGTAGAAACAAACAAATCTGCTAGAAATGTCGTTCTCCCTGGAATTTGAAGGGCACTGATGACATTAATGACGCTATTCTCTGTCATACTGATATAAAAGCTGCAAACATCTGACAAAAGACTCCCATCCCTAAATGGCAGAAATTATTGAAACCACAGGGCATATAGCACTCTCTCTGGGAACCTTTATCAGGGAACAGTTGGAGGTGGGCTTTTTGGAGCAGCCTGTCGTTACCCCTCAGTTCATGCTGGTCAGGTCTTTCACCAAGAGAGTTCTGCTTTCAGTGTTTATACAGTGCAGCAGGCAACTGTTTACCTCCGGGCATGGGAGTCAGTCCGGCGCTTTAGCATCAGTGTGCTACAGGGAGCCTGTTGCCTGTGGGAGCAAAGGCATCTTTGTGGGGAGGGAACTCTGCGAGGGGTGAGACAGAAAATAACCCCATCCATTTTGGCCAGTGCCCTACTTGAAGGTATTTTTGATGCATGAGTCATGATCACAAAAAATTCTACAGTATTACAATATTTTATGATCATTTGGGAACTTGTTTCTGAGATCTCTAGATCATGCACAATAATCATTTTTTTTAATTTTTAAATAAACAAATTGATCTTAAGTAATCATTTAACTGGGAATGACTTACACACTTCTTCTACCTCAGCAAAGAGAGGGAAATGTGATCCTATTTCTTGTCTAACATACAGTCAGAGGTTCTGAGATTGTGTCCTCAAGAAGAAAGCTTTGGATGTAGATTAAGGCTGGGCCACGATGCATGTTTTAAAATGTCATGAAAATGGCTTGGACTAGAGTTTCACAAATGTCTTTTATCTTTCTTCCAACATTCAAAGTATAAATTAAATCTCATGCTAGATTTCATTATTAATAAACATTTCTCGGGATTAGCAGCCTGACCTTTCCAGTTGCCTTATAATTAGTTCAATTTGTGCTTAGACTGCACAGTGGAAGATGAATTACAAAAGAGTTAGAGAGTGAGAATCCATTGAGGACATTATGGCAGTAATCTAGTGAGTAATGTGGAAGCCAAAAAGGACAGGAATGGAAAAGAGGAAGTGAATGAAGGAGAGGGAGAAATATGCATGTATTGAGCACTTCATTTCTTGCAAGTTAAGGGGCAGAAACCATATAAAACTGAGCTCATGAACCTATCCTAATACAACTGAAAGACATATATCATTGTCCCCATTTTATACACTGAGGGGTGGCAGAGAGAACTGTGCAGATGGACATAGTAGGTGTCTGAATAAATATACAAGGGAAAGAAGGAAACTTTTCAAAACTGTTTCTGAATATTCCAGCTGAGTCAAATTATACTTATCTTTTTATATTACTGTGCCTGCAATACTGAGGGGATGGATAATGCTTAGGGAAATACAACTATGCTTAGGGAAGGGTCCTATTTTTTTTTTGAATGAATTATGTCATCCACCAAAATTGGAATATGACCGCCTACAATGTGGAATATATTCTGGGCATAATGTCAAACCAAGCGGAGACTGGTTTGTGAGAATTTTGACTCGCTGTTGTTTCTTGAACATGTTTATAATCTGATTTCAGTTTACCTGAGATTCAGTTTTGATATTCTCAAGACAATAGAGGAAATCCATCTAGATTCTACACCAAAGGAATATCTATGAGAACAAATATGATTTTAAAAGCCCTCTTGATTTTCTTGAGATATATAAAGTATATGAAAAACCTACTTATTTTCTGGTTTTGAGCTAGGCAGACTCTCTTGGTACAAATTAAAGCTCTTCCACTCACTAGCTGTGTGACTTTAGACATATTTGTTAATATTTCTTCTACTCACTTTCCTCACTTCCAACCTGGGAGCTCTATTATCTCCCCCACAGAGCTGTAGTGAACACGCTATATTAGGCAAGACCGTTTTAATCACCAACCTAGTTATATGTTGTCAGAAAAATTTTCAAAAGTCTCCAAAGCACTGAAGGTGAGAGAATCAATTCATAGGTAAGTTGATAAGAAGTCCAAGGTTCCCCAGGAGGACAAACGGGTCTGGAGCCCTTGAGAAGAAAGGACTCTGGGGCTCTCAAGGAGAAAAAGACATTTTCTACATTGTTTTAGTAAATATAACAACATATTTTGCTGGAGGACATGTTTCTCCTTAACAAGAAGGTTTTCTAACTAATCTTATTATCTTAAGAAGCAGAGTGGGTCTGGTAAGACCTTTCTATTGTTAATTTTAATCTTGTTAATTTAAGATGTATGTTGTGGGAGTGGGTCTGATAAAAGTATATAAGGCCTTGATAAGACTAGTGAGTGGGGGCATTCTCCATCCCCCTTCTGATGTCTCTGTCTCTTTCTCTGGCCCTTTTCATACTTTAATAAAATTCTGCTACACAAAAGCCCTTGAGTGATCAAGCCTGGTCCCTGGTCTCGAAACTAACTCTTCTTTGGAGATCATGAATTCAACACCGTTCACTGTAAGCTATCAAAGGATATGAATAATAACTGAATAACATACACAATAAATGTCAATTCAGTTCACAATGCATTTATTGGTGCCTATTGTGTGAAGTATGTGATACACAGAAACACAAAGACAAACCAGACATTATCTCTGGCCTTGAGGAGTTTATCATCTAGTGGGGACAAAGATTCCTAAATTATTTTCATAAGGAGTAGAACAGCTATTAAGGAGATCTAAACCTAAGATGTTACAAGATGGCAAGATAGAGATAGTTATGATAAGCCACACACTTCCTGAAGATTTTAAAACTAACCTAAAACTTAAAGGATGAACACAATTGAGAAAAGCAAAAATTTTGATAAATGCATTGTAGATCGAGAAGCTGAAATACCAACTTTAAGGATATACCAATCAGCAAAATACAGTGAAATATAAACAACATAGCTTATGCAAATCTTTAATATCAAGCCAAAGAGATGGAACTTCATCCTGAAGGTGGTAAGGAGCCACTCAAGAGCTTTAAAAAGGAAAGTGATATGGACAAATTTCTTTTTGGAAATCTCACTCTGGCTATAAGATGAAGTACTGGCTGTTGAGGTGGAAAGGAAGGGGCATATTGAAAGTTAAGAGTTATGTTAGTTGGCTATTTTATTATACCACTCTTTGGGGGGAGAATGAGAATGAGATCCTGCTTGAACTTGATACTAGATGGGTGTAGTGCAAAGTAGGAAATAAATTTCAGAACAATTTAGAGAAGAGCTCAAATAAACTTGGGAATTGAACTGATGTTGTGAATAAGGAACAGGGTTCAATGATAACTCCAACATAGGAAGACCGGTGAGATGGTGATGCTTTTTACAAAACTTTGCAATATGGGAGTCAGGGAAGAGAATATGGAAGACAAAAATCATAAATTCTTTCAGGAAGAACCTGTTAAATAGTATTTCTACAATGTATGGGTGGAAATGTGCAGGAAGAAGTTAAATTGCCTTGTGGAAAATTGGAACTCTAGAAATACATTTGTCTCTCACATGCATAAAAGGTGAGGGTTTCATCTAAAGGAGAAGAGCATGGTGTCCAAGGAGACTAAGATTCAAAGTGCACAGAGTAATAGACTGTGAGAACAGAATACAAGAAATTAGCAGAGTTTAAGTGGTATGCAGAAGAGATGCTCATGGAAGAAACTCAGAAGTAGAGGTCAGAGCCAGTGAGAGGATAACTCATCTCACAGAGGGAAACTAGGAGTTTCAAGAAAGTCAAAGAGCTTATACATCCATCCAATAAAAGTTATTGCTGTAGGCCTTTATTCCAGGAACATAAAAGCTGAAACATGTCCATTGATTGTTGACCCTTGCCAGAGTAATTTCAGTTTGTTTGGCACAAAAGCTAACTGCTATGAGTTGCATTGTAAATGGGGAATGAGGAAGTAGGGACAAAGAGGATAGACTGTGTTTTCATGAAGGAGAAGAGGGCACTGAGGCTGAAATCAGAAGGAAGTACAAGGTCAAGATTGGCAAATTTAGGATAGAAGAGATCTGAGAACTTATAGAAGAAGGAAAAAACAACACTAGAATGGGGATATTTTGAAAGGAAGTGATAGTGGTGAATGACAGAACAAGGTCAACTTGGAGAAGAGGAATTGTTTGAGAGCAGCAGAGGCAAAGGAGGAGGAGGAGAGAGAACTCATTGACGAGAATACAAAGGGCAAAGACAGCATGTCAATTTCTACTATCTGTCACCTAGAATTTTGACATTAGACATTAGGCAATTTACTAAATCAAGTTTCTGATCATTTTCCCACATAAGATTGTATTTTCTCACATATTTTAAATAAAGTGAAAGTGTTAGTGGTTCAGTCATGTCCAACTCTTTGCAACCCCATGGACTGTAGCCCCCCAGGCTCCTCTATTGATGGAATTCTCCAGGCAAGAATACTGGGGTGGTTAGCCACTCCCTTCTCTAAGGGATCTTCCTGATCCAGGAATCAAACCTGGGTCTCTTGCATTGCAGGCAGATTCTTAATCATCTGAGCCACCAGAGAAGCCCTAAATAAAGTAAATCAAGTATCAATAAAGCAAATAACTTTCAACTAATATTAATATTGGATTATAAGTGAAAATAGATATGGTAATGCTGTGTGTGTGTGCGTGCACATGTGTGTATATGCGTGTGTGTGTGCGTGATGGAGAGAAGAGAGCTAAGGTAAACCAAACCAATTTCCTTACATTTCATAATATTGTGAGTGAGATCTTCTTTTGTTATGCTCCTCCTTTTGTCCATATCCCTTAGAATAGAATGGGGCTGGGAGGTAGACAAAACATGTGTCAAAGTTCAACTCAAAATTTGTTGATCATCTGCTCCATTCAAAACCCTCTACCAAGGGAGCATGTTTAAAAGTAAATTAAGGCAGAAATCTAACACTTTCAAGCTCATAATCTAGTAAGGGAGAGAGGTAAAAACACCCAAAGGGTATATATTGTGACCTAAAGTTGTATCCTTTTCCTTTTGAAAAGCAAAATAGAATCCAGCTATTTTAGAACATGATTCTGCTTTTAGGCCTGAGATATTTGGAACTCTTGAAATGTCATTTGATGCATAGATACATTTGACATACATTAAAGAAGAAGTCACCTAAGAGGTTTGTCAGACCAGAGAAAGTGACTTTCTGGCCTTAGAGGGGGTGACGGAAGCCATTGGGATGATTTATTGATAAATGATGATGTGCAGCTGTAGTTCAAAGAAGGGCAAAGTCGACTCTTAATAATAAAAATTCCATTCCAAGGGTATCCTGCATTTTTTAAAATTTATTTCAGAGATAAAAATATGATGTAGGCAGGGAGAATTGCTTTCCTTGAAACAAGAACTTTTACAAAGTGAAAAACTTGAAATTAGATCATACATCAGCATGAATAGGATAGCCTAGCATGTTCCTAACTTGCAACTTTGGTGCTTTGGTAATATGCCTGTCCTTGACAGAGCTGTTTGCGGAAAACTGTGTTGTTGGAGAAGACTCTTGACAGTTCCTTGGACTACAAGGAGATCCAACTGGTCTATCCTAAAAGAAATCAGTCCTGAATATTCATTGGAAGGACTGATGTTGAAGCTGAAACTCCAAAACTTTGGCCACCTGATGTGAAGAACCGACTTATTGGAAAAGACCCTATGCTGGGAAAGATTGAAGGCGGGAGGAGAAGGGGACGACAGAGGATGAGATGGTTGGATGGCATCACCTACGAGATAGACATGAGTTTGAGTAAACTCCAGGAGTTGGTGATGGACAGGGAGGCCTGGCGTGCTGTAGTCCATGGGGTCACAAAGAGTCGGACACAACTGAGCAACTGAACTGAACTGAACTGAACTGGAAGATCATCTCCTCACATGGCCATCTCTCCTGCTTAAATCTGTGTGGGTCAGGGGGGAGGTGGGACGTTTCATTTCCAACTCCAAGATTATTTTATGCTTAGGAAATAGTGAGTCTACACACTAAGCTCTACAGCCCAGTTGTGGAAAATGTAGGAACAATATTTATGGGTATGAGAGAATTTTCTTTTAATATGCCTTGATAATATGATTTATTTCTTCTAAGAAGTGATTTCTAAATGTATAACATTTAACTTGAATGCTTACATTTACCGAACCTATTCCCACAAAAATGCCACCAAACACCTACTAAACAGTTCAAGCTTCAAAATTCTTTCACAGATAAGGTAGTATCTGTGATTTTCAGTGGATCATGCAATAAAATAATCAAAACAGTAGAAGGCAGAAAATACTAAAATGAAGTCAAAGAGATTAAAAGATATAACAGCAAAATTACAGCTGTGTAAAATATTCATATAAAATTACCTATGTACATCTAATTTATAATTTGCTGCTAAAGGTTTGAATTTGGCTTTTTAGTCAATCCATGAGAATAATATTTTCTGAATAGAAATGCATTTTGTGGGGAGCATCCTCCCCTCCAAATAGATCTCTCTGGTGTCTACTAAATCTAGTTGACCTACAAATCGAAGAGAGAATAAGAGCAATAGCAACTCTCTGTCTTCTACAGAACGAGCTAGTCAGACTGAACTTACTGAAGAAATACCTCACCAACTGCTTTGCAGTGATATCCAAAATGCCAAGGTTGATGGTTTGTCACAGATAGAAGACAACATAATAAAATACCTGGGAAAGGGAAGAGTGGCAACCCAAGGTCATGTAAAATACTGAGTCAGATGTGTACCTGGAAATTTTAAGTTTCCTTGCGTCCTCAAATGTCTTTGTGGTACCCCAGAAGTAACTTGATTTTTTTTTCACAGTTTCTCTTCCTGCAGTGCACTGAGTATTTGTGTTACCCAAAAGTCATATTTTGAAAGTCTGCCTCCTGATTGTATCAGGAGGTCGGGCCTTTGGTAGACAATTAGGATTATATGAGGTCATTAGGGGAAATCCTCATGAATGAAATTAGTGCTCTAATGAGCTTCATGGAGAGCTTTCTTCCGGTCTCTACTCTCCTCCATGCAAGAATACAAGAAGTCTACAGTCTCCATCCTACAAGAGGGTTTTCCCAGAACTAAACCATGTTGGCAACCTAATTTCAGGCTTCCAACCCCCAGAACTATGAGAAATAAGTTTCAGCTGTTTATAAGCTATCCAGTCTATGGTTTTCTAGATAGCACCCTGAATTGACTAAGACCCACTTCTACTTTTCTTTCTTTAGAATTCTTGCATTATCTAGACTTTTGGTGACTGTATTTATACACACACACACACACACATATATATAGAACTCCAAATCCTCTTGCAATAAAATTGTTGTTTTTATTTTTTTAGCGCTATCTGAAGTTAATTTAATTGGTGTAAATCCATTTGTATCGTGTATAAGATTTGTGGATAAAGTGTCTCTGACAAAAGGATATAGTGTATCTTTTTCTGAAATTAGTTCAGATACAAATACCAGACAAAGCTTCATTCTCTGTCTTCATCCCACTGCTCTGTACCTCAACAGACTTAAATTCTGATAGAATCTATATTTAAATATCAAAGGAAATATTAGGAAGCCTATGTTTCTTATTTTCTGACATAAGAGGCAGAATCATTTCTGTGTTTGTGCCAAGCAAAGTTTCTAATGTTTAAGGTAAAGATGGGCTTTCCAGAATATGCAAGTATAAGTTCAAATGAGAAAAGAAAAAAAAAAAAAAACCTACATCATTTTGTAATTACCATTGATATTTTTAATCCCTAAGAAAATTGCGGTAACAAATGAATGTGAGTGTGTATGTGTTTGTGTGTGTGTGTTGAAAGGCAGGTAGGATTTAGTTGATTCATCAGGAAGCATGGTAAGAAAGAAGAGTATCAATAGTTTTTCAAATGATTCCATCTGTAGGTTCTTCTTAACTAGTGGAATAGATTTTAATTCATAAATCATAATGACTACTTACCACAGGTCATTCCTTAAAAGTAGATCTACTTAATTGCTTCTGTTTAGCATTTCTGGTTCCTTTCCTGGAGAAACATCAATGCCCAGGACTCTCATGCCACAGCCACTTCCTGCTAGACAATGCTAAACACAGAAATGATTCTGCCTCTTATGTCAGAAAATAAGAAACATAGGCTTACATGCTACAGGAAAACAAGCCTCCTTCACAGTTAAAACCTAAATCACTCTGAAAATCAACGAAATCCTGGTATATTTTTCTAACATTCCCTACGACACTAAATACATGAGTCAGAAGAGTAGGGGGGGCTTGTGAACTTGCAGAGGACCTAGAGCCATAATTTCTAAGAGGCAGTCAGTAGTATAGTGAGGAATTTTTGTATTATGGCTAGTGTTGAATTCCACACAGGAGGAGGTAGAATATGATAGAGGAAAAGGCCCAGGAAACAAAGGCTAAGATAGGAAAAGCCTTGACAAGGGATGGTGGAGAATGACATACCAGACAACACTGGTTTTCACACATACACACACACACACACACACACACACACACTGATTTCCAAAACAGAGATTCAAGAATGACTATTTCAAGATATATGTGTATATTCCCACTCCATCCCCCTACACTGTCCTTTCCTATCTGGATATCAGTCTCCTCCTTTCCTAATTCTTCTTTAGATTATAGTCCTTTCCTCACTATGCACATATTTATGTTACCACCACTGACACAGATTACATTAGCATATCCATCTAGAATTCTAAGAGTGTAGCACTTATGGCCCCATAAGCTTCACAATAGAAAGGCAAGTGAGATTCCATTAACTTATCAGGGATCTCTGTGATATGGGAAAAGAGGGCTCTGGAGTTAGGAGCTAGAAGGCTGGATTGGGTTAGGATCTCACATGGCATCTTAGCTTGCTTCCCTTCAGAATCAACTTCTCTTCCCACTTTGACATCAAGTAGCTGAAAGGCTTAAGCCAGTTTTTCTGTTCTGGTTGCTGAGCCCAAAGGACAGGAAATCATTACAGGAGAAACATTTCTAGCAAAGGTCACTTTAATAGAAGATTGCATCAATCTCCTTGAAGAAAAAAATACATTTCAATTGATGTCATCTGTTCATGGGATAACATTCATTTTAGTTTCTGACTTAGGTTTTTAGAAGTTAGTCCAACTTTTGGAGAAAGCACATTAAAAATTAACCATGCCTTCAACAGTGATTTCAATCTTTTTAACAGGAAGCAATGGTTATTAGCTATTTCATGTCAGAAGTTAAATGGTTACCTACTTAGAAGGGGAAAAGACTTTTTTTTTTCTGGATGTACTCCTAATAGAATTATAAGAGGAACATTCCAGATCTTTCAGAGTTAGAAGATCAAGTGATTCATTTTTTAGCATACTTTCTTACATGATTGAAATTTGTCAGATATACATCTTAAAGATGGTGATAATTTTTCTATGTATTTTAGGTAAATGCCATTTACTACCTAAAAATGTCCTATAGTCCTGCTTCAATATCCATGGGGTATCCATTTCAGGACCCAAAGCAGCTACCAAATCTACAGATGTAAAAGTCCCTTACTGTCTCCTCTGTGATCATACATTTGAGCACTCAGGTAGTGCTAGTGATAAAATACCTGCCTGCCAATGCAGGAGATGTAAGAGACATGGGTTTGATCCCTGGGTAGGGAAGATCCCCTGGGGAAGGGCACAGCAACCCACTCCAATATTCTTACCTGGAGAATCCCATGGACAGAGGAGCCTGGTGGGCTACAGTCCTTAGGGTCCCAAAGAGTCGGACATGACTGAAGCAATTTGGCACGCACACACTTACAGTGATCTGGAAGGACAGTAATCACTTTAATTTCGCAGGATGTAAGATGAACTGGGTGGGCTCTTGGAGCGTAATACCTGACAATGCTTCTTCAGAGCCTTACCTGGGTCCACTATACAGTTGACCCTTGAACAACAGGGGCTTGAATTGTGCTAGCCCATTTATAGGCATATATATATATATATATATATATATTTTTTTTTCCCAATGGTAAATACTACTGGACTACCCAATCTGTGACTAGTTGAATCCAAGGATGAGAAACCATCAAGATAGAGTAACCAGGTATGAAGGGCCAACTATAAGTTATACTTGTGCTTCCCAGGTGACGCTAGTGGTAAAGAATCTGCCTGCCAATGCAGAAGATGCAAGAGACATTAGCTCAATCCCTGGGTCGGAGAGATCCCCTGGAGAAAGAAACAGCAGTTTGCTCCAGTATTTTTGCCTGGATAATCCCATGGATAGAGAAGCCTGCTGGGCTACAGTCCAAAGTGTTGCAAAGAGTCAGACACAACTCAGCGACTAGCATGCAAACACATAAGTGATACTTAGATTTTTGACTGCCAGGAGGGTCAGTGTTCCTAACCCCATGTTGTTCAAAGGTCAACTGCTGCATTCAGCAAAGAAGTAAATGAAGCAACTTGCAAAGCATTATCCCAAGGATGATCTGGCTCTCTATATGCTTACCACAGTGTTTTTCTCCTAGTGTCTGTGGGCAGGGGAATCAAGCCAGAATGAAAGAGTTCATATTTCTATTATCATGGGGGCATGAAGGCAATTCAGAAGAACAATAATCTCTTGGAATTTAATAGGAATCTTCCTCAAGTGGGGAAACTTTCTGAAAATTTCTCTTTTCTCTGCCAACTTGCATATTCTTATTACAAATATCACTCCCACTCCACCCCCAGTCATAGAGACCCTTTCATCTAAAAACCTATTATTTGATCACTTATTAGAGATTCTACCCAAAATATCTTCTCATAGGTTAGATTTATTTCTCTTATCCATATTTTTATGCTTTGACTAGATTTTGTAAATATTTTCTGTTGTGGTATTATGTTAGGTCAAAAGACTAACAGCAAAATGTCTTAGCAGAATTATGGGATACTCACCAAAAGGTAAACTTTGGTTTCAGTGTTTTTTCCACATCAGAAAGGAATGAAAAATGCGTCTAAAAAATCTCAGTGTCAAAGAGGTGCTGTAATACATGCTATGGTGGGATTGTTTTGATTTTGCTGGGAATTTAGAATAAGTTTCAGCTTCTCATATAAGCAATATCATATTCAAAACTAACTAACTAGCTAACCAACTAGTGGAATAAAACATTTACATTCCAAACAAAAAGGAATTTCCATTTTGAGAGCCAAAGGAGATGCAGATCCTTCAGTTCCTCTTCTCTTGGATCTGATTTATACCACTTTTAATTCTACCACTGGGGAGAAGGGGAGGAGGGAATGATGAGTAATAGACTATGCCTCTGTTAGGGAGGAAAAAGCAATTTATCTACCCTTCTAAGTTCTTAGCTGAGACCCCTATAATAAAAGATAAACAAGAGAAAAATAAACAGAAGTTATTAACACATATACCTCATGTATGCATGGGAGATACAAAGGGAAGAATGCTTAGCTCAGCAAGTAGGTTAGAATTCAGAGTAAAATACTATCTGCTACTGAGAGTAGAGGAGGGATACAAGCTTCTTAGAAGAAACTAAAGGATTTTTAGGAAAGATGAACGGGCCTTTAGAAGAAGAGACAGGAGGAATGACGGTGTGTGACAAAGCCTGCTGTGTGTGTGGTGTTGACTTCTGGTCTCCTCTCCTGTGATGAGTAAATCTTTCCTGGTTGATGAAACTCCTAGAGAAAACATTTACGACAATTCATTTCTTTTTAGAGGACTTGTCTTTAGGCAGACAAAGGGAGTTCAGTGAGAGCCTCTCCTTAAATTTGCTGTATTTCAAGTACCTACAGCTCAACATAATCAATATACCAAAGTGGCATATTTTGTAATGGTATATTCTGACCTCATATATTGTGGTGATATATTCTGTTACCCTTCACTTTCCTATCTTGACTTCTCTTCAACTGGCAGAAATCTCAACATGTTGCCAAGATAGTTCTTCCTAGTTCTCTGAACTTGATGTGGAAAGATTCATGCTCTTTGGTCCTATGACAGGATCATTTATCCTTAGAGTGAGGTGTCATTTTCCAAATTCCTTCCAAAGCTCCTAAAATCCAAATATATGAAGATATTAAGTAGTGTTTGTTAATGTTGGACAAATCTCTCTACAGGCAACTGAAGACCTTAAATCACAGGCTGACTAGGAAGAATGGGGCACCATTGTCTATCTCTGCCTATTGACTTTTGTACAGCCAGCTAGAATCATGGTCTGGTTCCACGTGAGCACTGTTTCAAACCTTGGGCAAGGTGTCATAAATATTGGATAATGTCTTTAAAATTTTTAAAGAGCTCTCTATTCTAGAAAAGAAGCTTACCAAAAGCTTTCTAGTGTACCATCATGTCAAAACATCTGCCAGAAAAACTGGTTGTTCCACTTTTATCAGGAGAGAATGTTACACTCTTATCTACCCAATGGTTGGTGAGGTCCCATTGGTCAGTGAGATTCTGCTGGGATCCCAGCAACAAGAGATGTTTTCCTATGGAAATACCTATAATCCTGTTCAGATGCTGCCATCTTTTCTTCCTTCCACATTCAACCACTAATGCCTCTGGGGAAACAAGATATCTTAGAGAATAGCTGTCAGCTGAACATTAGTCTACTTACCTTGACATTAGATAAGGACTGGGTTACATAGATTAAGAGACTTGATTCCAAAAGGAAATTCAATGTCCCTGCCACTGTTGGACAGTAAGCACTAGAATTTAGAATACCAGGCGGGTTCTGCCTATGCAGGAAAGGTATAGAGAAGTAGATTAGATCCCTGGGTCAGGAAGGTCCCCAGGAGGAGGGCATGGAAACCCACTCCACTATTCTTGCCTGGAGAATCCCAATGGACAGAGGAGCCAGGCAGGCTACAGTCCATGGGGTCACAAAGAGTTGGACATGACTGAAGTGACTGGGCATGCATACACACATGCACGTTCTCACAAAGGACCCTTCACTTGCCTTGAAATTATACTGTGAAAAATCTACATAGGCAATAAGTGAACATCTTAAATATGTTTGGCTTGCAAAGAGACAAACCTTTGCTTTCCCTCTTTTCTGAATATCTCAGTCTTCTATGTTAGCCACTGAGAACCACATTTTCAAAAAGGAAATTGATGAGAACTGGCTTTCTAAATGTTGTAGCATCTGCCCCTTAGAACCAAGATGAAAGTAAAAATTGTTATGGTTACTCAGCAGTCTTAGTGTGGTTGGACAATATTTTGAGATATTACTCATTTTATGTGCTTTAACATTTCCTTTTGTTCCCATCCATTTTGGCAGTTGGCTGGTTCTGTTCCACATTGCCTTAGGCTATACATGTGATAAGTATCAAAAGCAACATAAAGAAAATGACTTAGCGGTTATGAGTAGATACCAGAGTCAATAAGCCCTCATTCTAAGTCTCACTGGCTATCTAATAGCTGTGTGGCCTTGGGTAAAATAATTAACTCTGTTCTTCAGTTTTTCGTCTGTTATATATAGTGATAGTATCTATCTCATAAAGTTTTAGTGTGTGTGTTTGTGTGTGTGTGTGTTAAATCACTTCAGTCATGTCCGACTCTTTGTGACCCTACGGGCACCAGGTTCTTCTGTCCAAGGGATTCTCTAGGCAAGAATATTGGAGTGGGTTGCTATTTCCTCCTCTAGGGGATCTGTCTGACACAGGGATTGAACCCATGTCTCCTATGTCTCCTCCATTAGCAGGTGGGTTCTTTACCCCTAGAGCCACCTGGAGATATACTCAAAGTGATTCAACCATGCTTTATAATGGTAATGAGGAGTGACACTTATAGAACACTTACTTTGGGTCAGATATTGTTCTGAGATTCATAGTGACTCATTTAATATATGCAGAGACCCTGTGCATTATACTAACACTACCACCATCATATCATCCTTAAGCAGAAGAGGAAACAATGGCTTACCACAATCAATTGGTCATGATTCTGATGTACTTGACTGGGACAGATGACCCTACTCCAGGCTATAGGGTGGGTCCAGGACTGCTCCAGTGGTTTATTCTTGGGACAGTTGTTGTTAGAAACTTGTACTTCTCATAGTGAATCATAAGAAAACAAGAGAAAAAGCCAGGTTCAATAACACATTTAAAATCTCTGCCTGTGTCACCTAACTATTAAGACCAATAGTAAAGGTTTGAGGAAGTAAACTCTGATACAATGAAGTCACATTTCAGCTGAAAGTTAGAATAGAAAAGTCAGTGAGTCAGAGAAAACTTGTATATAATCTTAAAAATTTCCAGAAAACAAACTTTGTTGAAGAGACAGAGTTGTTTATTAAATGCTGTTATGCCAGGTTTCTCTTCAGTGTTGAAACAAACCATCGTTTTATTGGTCAATCACCAAATTAAATATAAGCCTGTGTACAGAGGTCATGTTAAATGTGCCCAGCATGGTGGTGAGATTTTACTTTCTGAGATGTAGATAATTTAGAATAGCTAAGGCAAATAATCTAGGAACTCATAGGACATTTGCTTTGAAAGAAATGGGATATGACTGGTTACTGCAAAATCATCTTCAATTTAAAATCAGTATTTCCCTCTCTCTGTGTATGTCTGTATCTCTCTGCATCTCTGTCTCTCTTTATCTCCAATATCATCCATGTACATTTAGTTGAATTGGTATTATTAAGTGAATGTTTAGTGCAGCAACTTAAGATGTATACTAGAGAAATAACTTTCAACTAGAATATAAATCCTTCCTGGAGGACAGAAAGCCTATGGATGCTTAGTGGATGCCTGCAAAGGTAAGGCACTATGCTGGTGTACAGTGTATGAATGACAATTAACTTAAAAAATGGCAGGGATTTAAATAGAAACATGAAAGAAGGGTATTCCAGGTGGAGAGAACAGCTTGAACAAATGAACAGAGGCAGGAAAATTAAACAACTGAGACTAATTCCAATTCATAATATGTTAAAGAATAAGACTCAAGAATCAATTACCAGGGGGTTATTTTTACTGAAATATGTAATGTCATTCAGAGCTGATATTTACAATCGTAGAATGTTATTAGCACAGGAATTTGCTTAAACAATCATTAGGCCAAATTCTTTTTAATTCTCAAAATAACAGTTTTAACAATGGCTTAACTAATTATTTTCAAAGTAACACCCAACTTAAAAAGATATACTTTGAGTCACTATAAAATCTGATTATGTGTCATCTATTTAAATTACAAATATGTTTATTGAACACTAAATAACATTCCAACAGTAGATTGACACTGTAGGAAAAATCTAGCTTAAAATAATCAGCAAGCAATCCAGGCATTATGATTATAAACTTTGAATTAATTTTAAAAAAACAGTTGCTATTTTATAGTCAGGCATATATAAAGGGCTTCTTGTGCATCATCATATTGAGGCCTCTAAATAAAAGCCAGTTTATCTACATGATTTGTAGTTTACCTATCAAATAGATAAAACTCTGCATTTTCCAGATTTTTAGGAAGCAATTTTGAAATAATAATTCTAAAAGTTTTAAAATTTGAGTTTCTTCAAGCATGAGGGTGCATACCAGGGGAGTCCATCCTAAAAGAAATCCGTCCTGGGTGTTAATTGGAAGGACTGATGTTGAAGCTGAAACTCCAATATTTTGGCCACCTGATGCAAACTGGACATGGAACAACAGACTGGTTCCAAATAGGAAAAGGAGTACATCAAGGCTGTATATTGTCACCCTGCTTATTTAACTTATATGCAGAGTACCTCATGAGAAACGCTGGGCTGGAGGAAGCACAAGCTGGAAATCAAGATTGCCGGGAGAAATATCAATAACCTCAGACATGCAGATGACATCACCCTTATGGCAGAAAGGGAAGAAGAACTAAAGAGCCTCATGATGAAAGTGAAAGAGGAGAGTGAAAAAGTTGGCTTAAAGCTCAACATTCAGGGGGTACTCTTTTGCCCCCTTCTGATGCCTATGTCAGAAGCTTTCTCTATCTCCTTTATACTTTAATAAAACTTTATTACACAAAAGCTCTGAGCGATCCAGCCACGTCTCTGGCCCCGGATTGAATTCATCTCCTCCATAGGCCAAGAATCCCGCGTCTCATCGTTCAGTAACAACCTTTCATCTTGGGGGCTCGTCCGGGATCCTTCAGGACAAGATGGGCCCGATAATCTATGTGAGCCTACTTCTGCTGACTCCAGAAATCCTGAGTCTGCCGTTTGATCCTCAAGACAATGCCTTCCTGTCCTGGGCTCACTCCTATGCTGCATTCCACAATCGGTCTAACTGCTGGGTCTGCGTAGCACTCCCCTCTTCATCAGTGGAAGGCGTTCCATGGTGGACATCTCCACTTCAAGGAAAGGACTTTCTCCAAGTCTGCAAGTAACTTCAACAATCGCATGTGATACCTCTTCTTAAACTGATGACATCTAACAACCTTAAGATGGACTGATGTAACTATGGACATAATGTGACTTTTCATTTTGATTTTAACTTGGTTTAATGACTATTTTGCCTTACGTCTGTAACTGTATAATGGGGTTTTCTAAAAGTCTAAAAGCTTTTAATTTACAAATAGTTGTCCAAGCTCCTATGAGTGCCACAGCCTCCTCCAACTATTACTTAGAGCCCCTGGATCAGACATCCTCACTATGAGGATTAGGAGAATATGTTGCCTCACCAATTTAGGGACAACGCCCCTTGTCAGCTCGGAAGCAGTTATGGAATGAGAACGACGCCCCTTTTCCCTAGGCAACATAATTCTCCTAAAACAAAAGGGGGGAATGAGAGAGTCATTTCCTAGGCAGGTTGATAAGAAGTCTAAGGGTCCCCAAGGAGAGAGAGGTCTGGGATATTCAAGGAGGAAGAAAGGACAAACTTTTTTTTTACTTTTTTTCCTCTACATTCCTTAGGATTATATAACAATAATGTATCCTGCCTGAGGACAGTCTTTTGGATTAAACCCTCTGGCTAATTCTGTTATTTTAAAACATAAATTATGGGAGTAGGTCTGGTCTTTACAAGGATGTATCCTGCCTGAGGACAATCTTTGGATTAAACCTTCTGGCCAACTCTGTTATCTTAAAATGTAAATTATGGGAGTGGGTCTGGTGAGGTCTTTGCAGCCTCCAGACATTCTTTGGATTCATTGGAGAGTATATAACTCCATTGCTAATACTAGCAAAGGGGGTACTCTTTTGCCCCCTTCTGATGCCTATGTCAGAAGCTTTCTCTATCTCCTTTATACTTTAATAAAACTTTATTACACAAAAAAAAAAAAAAAAAAAAAAAGCTCAACATTCAGAAAACTAAGATCATGGCATCCGGTCCTATCACTTCATGACAAATAGATGGGGAAATAGTAGAAACAGTGGCTGACTTTATTTTTCTGGGCTCCAAAATCACTGCAGATGGTGATTGCAGCCATGAAATTAAAAGATGCTTACTCTTTGGAAGGCAAGTTATGACCAACCTAGACAGCATATTCAAAAGCAGAGACATTACTTTGCCAACAAAGTTCTGTCTAGTCAAGGCTATGGTTTTTCCAGTGGTCATGCATGGATGTGAGAGTTGAACTATAAAGAAAGCTGAGCGCAGAAGAATTGATGCTTTTGAACTATGGTGTTGGAGAAGACTCTTGAGAGCCACTTGGACTGTAAGGAGATCCAACCAGTCCATCCTAAAGTCCTGGGTTTTCACTGCAAGGACTGATGTTGAAGCTGAAACTCCAATACTTTTGCCACCTGATGCAAAGAGCTGACTCATTTGAAAAGACCCTGATGCTGGGAAAGATTGAGGGCAGGAAGAGAAGGGGACGACAGAGGATGAGATGGTTGGATGGCATCACCGACTCACTGGACATGGGTTTGGGTGGACTCCGGGAGTTGTTGATGGACAGGGAGGCCTGGCATGCTGTGGTTCATGGGACTGCAAAGAGTCGGACAGGACTGAGCGACTGAACTGAACTGATGCAAAGAGTTGGCTCTTTGAAACGACCCTGATGTTGGGAAAGATTGAAGGCCAGAGGAGAAGGGGACGACAGAGGATGAGATGGTTAGATGGCATCACCGACTCAATGGACATGAGCTTGGGTAAATTCCGGGACAGGGAGGCCTGGCGTGCTGCAGCTCATGGGTTCGCAAAGAGTCGGACATGACTGAGCGACTGAAGTGAACTGAACTGAACTGATATATATATATATGTATATGATGAATAAAGTATCATGTAAATCTGATAACTGATAAACTGATAATTCAACAAACAGCTTTACTATGTGTCTTCTTATATGATTTGCAGGACCATTTAATCAATTTAATTTCCTTAAATCTCAAAATCCTGAATGCAAAACTTTACTAGCTACTATCTTTACCTCTATAATTATATTATTCCAACAACAGACAACGGACTTCTACTAATCAGACTTCTATTAATTAATCTAATTAATTTACCAAACTCTCAGAATCTACTTGGCAATGTTAATATATTATAGGTGTTTAGGAAGCAAGGATTTCTTTAATTCACGGCATTTTTTTGTTGTTGTTATTTTCAAGATGATTTTCTCACAATCTCAATCTGTTTGTCATATTGAATTTTTATTGAAAATCAACTCATTATAATATGTAATTAATGTTACTTTATTATATGACTTTAATTCTTTAGCATCTGCAGTATCCCTAATAGCATGGGAGTACAAACCTCAGAAATTAAAATTCTAAATCTTTTACTAAGAAACTGGTATGTGGCCAGGCAATGTACTAGGAGCTGGAATACAATGATGAATAATAGGAGATCTAGACTACCCCGTAAAAGACCTGGAAAAAAAAAAAAAAGTGAGTCACAACAGATAATAAATAATGATAAGCCAATGGGAGAACACTAATTAACAGAGATGGTTCAAAAATGCTAACAGCAGACAAATCCTGGGGGGTCATGGAAGATGTCATTAAAGAAGATGATAAATTAGCTTAAATTTTGAAAAAGAGCACACGTTTTCCAGGTTGACAAGTGATGGGGAAATGAATTTCTTAGCTGATCTATTTGCACAAAATTCCCTCTTTTCTTCAACCCTAAATCACCATCTCTTTTTTTTTTTTTTTCTTTTTCTTCACAATATCTCAGCAGGGGATGATAACTTATAATACTGTAAAAATCCAACCATGAGGTAAGCAGAAAAGCTCACACTAAACTCAACTCCCTTATTAAGGTTTGGGGAATTAATACATGGAGCATTTTCTCCCTAGCAATTGAATCACTGTTTTTTGTGAATTTATAGTTAAATTAAACATGATGAAATCAGTCAAGACAAGCAAATTTAGTATTATTTGCATGTGCTTCCCTCTTGTTTTGGAATCTCCTTTGTAGTTGCAGATTGGGGTTAATTACTGATGATTTTTCCCTTTGTATCCATAATTTTTCTCTGGCAGTTTCACACTGTTATTATTGGGACTTTCTTCTGTCCCGCTTAATTAAATCCTGAAAAGCTTCCAGTTGATTTTGCAGTCTGCTGAGGTAGCTAGATAATTTGCAATCTAAATGAAGTATTCAGCATTGACTCAACTCTCAAGACCCAGTCTTGCAGGCAATGTGTGTGTGATGATGCTGTTGGTGTTATTCATCTGTGATTAAAAACAAACAAACATTGGTTTAGAATCAGCTTCACTATCCTGTAAACAGCACCTTTCTTCTTGAGTTTTGGCTTTCTGTGCTTTCTTTATAATTCATCCAGTATTGAGAACTAATTGCCATTGTCACATTGAGGCACCCATGCTAAAGAAATAAGAAGCAGCCTCCTTGGGTGACAGCAATAGGAACAAAGCAGCAGGCAGCTGCATGTGTGAAGCAGTTTGAGAATGGAGAATGGCTCTGTGTCACCAAGGAAAATGCCTCTTTGCAACATGACAGAAAGCTCACTCCTATGCATGTAAGAGTCAGCGCTCTAAGAAGGCAGTTTAACACATAGGAATACATTTCTGTAAGGTCAGCTTGAGAGAAGGTGTTTCTCGAAAAAAAAAAAAAAAAAAGCAGTAAAAATGAGAATGCTGGATAGCATTTGATGGGCGTTTATATAATAAATTACAGTATATGCTTATGCACACTTACTTACTGTCATAAAAAACCAAAGCCCTGGGATGAAATAATCTGAAATCTGAAAGCCATTTGCCACACACACAGACCTATGACATATACTCATGGAGACACAATGGCTTTCTGACCATTTGGGACCTTTAATGCCCTGCTGAACACTAATTAAATTAATAAAATGAAGTCCACAATTCCCATTTCTGTTCAGAAGAGGCACTGTGGAAATAGTCAGACCTGTATTTTTCCACAAACATTTCCTATAGGTTAGACACACTGCTGGTTTCTTTCCACAAATGTTTTTTAGTTCATGGGCACGCTCTCTGAGTGCTACTTTATAATGGTGAGAGGGGATCTGTACCGTAGCAATTGCTGCTGCTTACAGAGCATATCATCTGCTTGAAATCTATGCTGGGACCAAAGATGGAATTGACTGGGTTTGGGTAACATGGGAATCAGCAGACCTTTCAATGGGAAGATTACCATCTCCAAATCCATCTGATCTTCAGTATGGTTATATTAGAGTCTTTGAGAAATCTTATAATGCTCCCTTCAGTCTTTATGAAAAGTTAAACCTAAATCATGGAATATCACCCTTTAAATATTCATTGAATCATTTTCTACAATCCCAGGCATACCAGGCATTATGAGAGATAAGGAAATACAAAACTTGATTGCTGATTCAAATAGGTTATAACTGAGTTAGAGAGCAGAACTACAACCAAAATAATGACAGAGGTTAAAAAAAAAAAAGATATATATCAAATATGATTGAAATGGAGTATTTCATAATAAAACAATAGACATGTGTCAATTAAGTAATTAAGAGTCTCTGAAGCTTAAAAATAATCAAGAAAGGAAAAAATCTTACAACTTAGTGTGAGCCACAGACCAGCATATTAGTATCCCCTGAGAGCTTGTTAGACTGCATAATTTTAGGTTATGTACCAGATCTATTACAGCAATAAATAAACAAGATTTTAACAAGATTAAACTAGACCAGGTGCCTTATATTCACAATAAGTGTTCAAGAAACACTGAATCAAACCACAAGGCCCAAGTGGGCAGAAATCCTAGCTATATATATTTCATGGCTGATCTCCAGTGACTAGTCTCCCAACATTGATATGTGATCAATAAATGTTCATTAAAGAAAACAATGCAGTCCATTGCCAAGCACATAGAGCACAGGGGAAATTCCTGAGTACATAATCTAAAGGGGAGGCACATGTTTTTAAAACATCCAAAGAACATCCCACTCTGGGCATGCAAAAAATAATACTTAGATTAACTAGAAGAGTCATCATTTTGTTAGAGAATATTATTTGAATTCTTGGGGAATTATATTTGAAATATAATTTTTTAAAAAAGATTGCTATTCATTAATCTCTATTAAATATTAAAATTATTTATAATGTTTTAAGTAAAATTATCTTTTCATATGTATGTACAAAACTAGAACAACTATAAATGTATGACTTCAGAACACAAATTAAAATAGACTTTAGAAATATTTTACTTTCATATAATTATGCTTTATTGATAAGATTCTATTAAAACATTTTTTATAGTAAACTCTCAAAAGAATATTAAGAAAAAACATGACATCTCTTACTATGCTCATTATTGATTAAATGAAAAGTTAGAAGTTTATAACATTAGGAATGTAATCAAAAGGGCTTTAAAAATCATGTCTGTCTAGTATTCATTATCAGGTGTTTATAACTGGGCATAACTTTATGATTTTTTTTTAAATGTTGAAAAATTCCCATACAAAATGTCAATAGAAAGCACAAAAAACATTATGTAAACATCGCTTAGGTCTTTGAGTTATATTTGAACTAAAAAGAGACTGCTGTATATCAGTGGCTCTTAACAATGACAACTCATTTTAACAGTCTGGATAGCTTACCAAAAATATCAGTTGGCAGGTCCCAGGCAGTCCTAAAAAGTCAGAATTTCTGGGTGTAAAACTCCTGTATCAGGTGAAGGAGATCTAACTACATTGTGTCAGTCCTTCCTTTATAGACTTTTTTTTTTTAAATAATTACGTTTCTCACTTAAACACATAATATGTTTTTGTGTGCTTGTGAGCTCATTCTCTTCAGTCATGTCTGACTCTTTGTGACCCCGTGGATTGTAGTCTGCCAGGCTCCTCTACCCATGGGATTCTCCAGGCAAGAATACTGGAGTGGGTTGCCATGCCCTCCTCAAGGCGATCTTCCCAACCTAGGAATCGAACCTGTGTCTCCTGCATCTCCTGCATTGCAGGCAGATTCTTTACCTGAGCCAGATTGTTATCAGTATCCATATTTTGCAGTAACTTTATTGGCATAAGCCATACAAGTACTTTGGCTAGTGTTATCCTCAGTGATAAGATGGGCTGGATAGTCAGGGAAAGCCTCACTGACAATATAATATTTGAACTAAGATTTAATGACAAGAAAGAGCCATTCATAGGAAGGTTAGAAAAATGTATTCAACACAGAAAGAATAGCTTCTTGCATAAGTTGTAAGATAGGATGAAGTTAGGCACTGCCAAAGAGCAGAACAAAAGTTTGTGTGGCCAGAGAAGATTGAGTCAGTGTTTGACCAATGATAAATTAAGTGAAAGAGGTAAGTACAAGTCATATGATGTGACACTTTAGTTACCATATGGAAATTGGAATGTATGATCTTGCATATTCATTGAGGTGAGAAGACATGGAGTTTAAACATTTGTGGGGCGATAGAGTAGGAAGAGCAGTGGGAGGATTACGTGGCAGATAACATCCCTTAGATAATGAGCATCTGGGAACCTCAATTGATTTTTGCATTGATTTTATGGATGTAGATTCTTTACCAGCTGAGCCACCATGGAAGCCCTAGAATACTGGAGTGGATAGCCTATCCCTTCTCCAGCAGATCTTCCTGACCCAGAAATCAAAACAGAGTCTCCTGCATTGTAGGTAGATTCTTTACTAGCTGAGTTATCAGGCAAGCCCCCGATTTTATGGAAACAATACCCTTCATAAGTATATTTGCTTTAAGTTGCCTTTTCTTGGAGATGGGGGCAACTTCCTTAGAACTGACACTCGAGATAAGTCTAAAAGGACAAGACAAGATCCAACAGCAGAAAAACGTTGGGAATAGAACTGCCAGATGACCCAGCAATCCTACTGCTGGGTATATACCTTGAGGAAACCAGAATTGAAAGAGACACTTGTACCCTAATGTTCACTGCAGCACTATTTACAATAGCTAGGCCATAGAAGCAACCTAGATGTCCACTGGAAGATGAATGGATAAGGAAGCTGTGGTACATATACACAATGGAATATTACTCAGCTATAAAAAGGAATGCATTTGAGTCAGTTCTAATGAGGTGAATGAACCTGGAATCTATTATACAGAGTGAAGCTAAGTTATAAGAGTGACAAATACTGTATATTAATGCATATATATGGAATTTAGGAAGATGGTACTGTCAATCCTACATGCAGGGCAGCAAAGGAGACAAGGAGACACAGACATAAAGAACAGACTTTTGGACTCAGTGGGAGAAGGTGAGGGTGGGATGATTTGAGAGAATAGCATTGAAACATGTGCATTACTATATGTAAAATAGATGACCAGTGCAAGTTCAATGAATAAAGCAGGGCACCCAAAGTCATTGCTCTGGGACAACCCAGACGGACATGGTGAGGAGGCAGGTGGGAGGAGGGTTCAGGATGGGGGCAACACATGTATACCTGAGACCAATTCATGTTGATGTTTGGCAAAAACCACCATAATATTGTAATTATCCTCCAATTAAAATAGATAAATTATTATTTTTTTTAAATAGATAAATTATATTTTTAAAAAAGAAAAAGATTCGGGATGTAGTGGGTGGAATCAGAAACACATTTTAGGCAAAGGAAATAATATTTATAAAAGCCAAAAATATTACTGATTCCAGTAATATTTATTTTATAATATCTTTTACAGCAGAGATTCTCAACTCTTCTTTCTATCAGAACCTCTCACTTATCTTTGGCACAGCTTAAAAAATGAATGCTTGCTTCTAGTTCCTGCTCTTTGAATTATTACTCCACCACAATAAAATATCCAATCAAAGTATACCTCTGGAAAACAATTTAATATAATGTATTCAAATACCTGGACTTCCCTGTTGGCTCAGATGGTAAACATTCTGCTTGCAATGTGGGAAACCTGGGTTCTATCCCTGGGTTAGGAAGATCCCCTGGAGAAGGGAATGGCTACCCACTCCAGTTTTCTCACCTGGAGAATTCTATGGACAGAGGAATCTGGTGGGCTACAATCCATGAGGTCTAAAAGAGTCATACACGACTAAGTGACTAACACACATACACATTCAAATACCTAGACATCTGAAACATGAAAAGAATGTGGAACATATTGCAAGTGTATCAAATATTTAAATACAAGAAGGGAAACTGTACAATTATAAATGTGAAAAAATGAGGAAATATTTTTTATAATCTTGAAGTAAGAATAGCTTAAATGTGACACCAATGCCAGAAACTATAAAGAAGTTTAACCAATTAGACACATAAATTTGGCAAACGGCAATAAGAGCAAAGATAAAAATGACACTGTAGATTTGCCCTTTGACCACCAGTTTCCATCATTTTTCAATCTGCTTTCCATCTCTGTGACTGAAGAGTGGACCTCTAGAATCTCCAGAAATCACAGAAATTGACTAAATTAGTGGCTCCTGGGGGCTCTCTGCTTTCCTTGGGCTCAGCCATGGCGATTCCCAGCAGGCTCTGTGGTCACAGGAAAGGCTGTGCCTCCGAGTCAATGTTCACTGTTTTCAGTTTCCAGAAACGTCTCCTGCCCTCTCCCTTTCACTTTAGACATAGTCATCTCTGGTTTGCTGCATAATGCCGTATGGCTCCATCCTCCCGTATCTTTTAAAACAAGTTCTTGTGAGTTTTGTCACTGATTTTTTTTTTTAATTGTTCTAATTTCATCCTTGATGTTGTTGTTGTTAGTTGCTAAGTTGTATCAGACTCTTTGCAACCCAATGTGCTGTAGCCCTCCAGGTTTCTCTGTCCATGGGATTTTCCAGACAAGAATGCTAGAGTGGGTCGCCATTTCCTTCTATAAAGGATCTTCCTGATCCAGGGATTGAAACCGGGTCTCCTGCGGTGGATTCTTTACCACTGAGCCACCAGGGAAGTCAATTTAATTGCACCATGTGTATTTTGTTGGGACCTTGACAGATACACTGAGAAGTTTAAATGTATGTATTAATAATAAACAAAGATTTATTTACAATATGCATCATAAAGGAATAATAATTGCAACATTAATAATGTAGTGGTAGTGGTAGTTGCTCTGTCATGTCTGACTCTTTGAGATCCTATGGACTAAAACTCATCAGGCTCTTCTGTCCATGGAATCCTCCAGGCAAGAATACTGGAGTGGGTTACCATTTCCTTCTCCAGGGGATCTTCCTGACCCAGGGATTGAACCCTCATCTCCCACATCTCCTACATTGACAGGCATATTCTTTACCACTGAGCCACCAGGAAATCCCAGGTGGTATTATACTCTAACTTAAATATGTTAAATCACTAACTTAAATACATTAAATGAAATGTATTTTATTCAGAAAAAAATAAATAAATAAAAATCCACTCTTTATAAATTCCCCTGTCTAACCACGATTAACTTTGTACTTTAACTATCTGATTCTAATCTGTGGTAATAAATGGTATTTACTGGCCATGCCTATTTTGTACAGTTTAGACAAGATCTGCCATCTGAACTATTTTCCATCAGTATGTGAATCCTGATTCCAGAACTTTCCAGGAATTCTCTAGTTCTTAATCAATTTTCAAATCCCTCTTATCCAATTCTATGCCTGCACCCCTTACAAACATTTTATCCAATATTCAACTCTCTTTTTCATAAGGCTGATTTGCCACTTAATCAATAAAATTAAAAGCATCAACATAAACTACTTCAAACCAGCATCTATCTTTTATCCATCTTGTTACTTTTGAGGTCAACGTCCAGCTCTGGTTTTAATCCTATTCCTCTTGGCCACATTTGGGACTTTGCTCCATCTCTCCTAAATTCTCAAGGTCTTTCTATTATTTCCTCTTCAAATCTCTCTCAGGACACAATGCCATTTTTCCATCCAGAGTATCTCCCCTAGTGATACTCCATTTTTTCTTTCTCAACCAAATGTCTTGAAAAAAATATCACACTTAATTTTCCTCCATAATTTCTCCCATTTGCTCCTGCAGCATCTGCTTTCTACCTTCCTTCAGCTGTCTCCACTTCTCTGAATTTACCATGACCAGTGTCATGAGACACCAGACCATTGATTTTGCTAAGTCCAATGGACACTCCTTGCAGTTCCTGGCTTACTGGATTTCTGCTGGTTTTGATAGAGGTTTGCATTTATTTCTTTAAAAAAAATTTCTATTTTGGTGGTTCCCATGCCATTTATTGCCTAATGATATTTCACCTAATTAAATATTATGGTAGTGTTTTTCATATCTTTGCCTTTGTGTTTTAGTCTTTTTATCATCCTCTCCAGGTTCCACCTTTAGCCTTCACTTCAGTTTCATTTATCAGACTCTCTGTTATAAGGGCTTAGCAATGCAGCAAGGAGTAACAAAAAGTTCCCATTCTCAGGTAGTTTGCATTCTAGTTTGTGTCTGTGTGTAGTAAGTGAGGCCAGAGACAGAAAGACAATGTGTAACAAAATAAACAATGGAAACCAGCAGATTGTGATATGTGCTATGCAAAGGATTAAATTAACCTGATGTGACAGAAAGTGATTGGGAGTCTAATGAGGTTTCATTGAGGAGGTGGCATCTGAGTTGAAATTGAATGACAAGATGAAGGCAGCCATGTGAAGTTGCCTGGAAGAGCAGTTCAAGCAGAAAGAACGACTAGTTCCAAGTTGTAAATGACCTGAGCACATGTGAGGACAGAGATTCTATTGGATTGCAAGTCTAGTGGATAATGAGGCCCATTGTAGTCAGAGAGTGTGCTTGATCACTAGAGGCTTGAAAGCCAGAGTGAGGAGAGTTTAGTGAAAACCTGTGGAGTGATATGATGGAATTTACATCTTTACAGATTCAAGTTGTTTGAGGACAACAAATTGCAACCAGGGAGGAGTGGCAACAAGAACACCAGTTAGGTGGCTTTTGTAGTGGACTGTTTAAGATATGACAATAATTTCCTAGACTAGAATGGTACCAACAGAGGTGGCATCAGTGGGCATTTGGGGGTACATCCAGAGGTAGTGGCAGAAATTGCTGGTAAATTAAGAATAAGGAGTGATTGAAAGGGATGAATCAAGGCATTGGGTTGATCAATATGTGACAGATGGTACAATTCATTAAGACGAGGGATGGGTGCATAGTTACAATGGCAGAGAAACAAGTATCTGACTTGACAATGTGCGAGATTATTATTGATATGCCAATGGAGGTGCCAAGAATTTGGAAAAGTCTAGTCTGGCATTTGAGGGAAAACACAATGCAGGTGATGTAAATTTAGAAGTTGCTGCAGAGGACTTTTATTTAGAGCTGGGACAAGGCAGGTCTACTAGGGAGATTGTGTTGATATAGAAGGAGAGGGGGATGCAGCAGAAGTTCACTCCAAGGTTTAGTCATTACAAGAGAATGAACTAGGAGCAGAGATTAAGAAGGAAATAGAACAGGAGAGTATTAGAAAAGTTAAGAGGAAATGTGTTTTAAAGAGAGAATGAACTGGTTTGCTGTTGCTTTGGGTCAGATAAGTGAAGAAAACATTCAGTTTTGGCACAGTGGAAGTTATTTGTGACCTATCCAGGGATGGTCTCAGTTAGCTGGTGAGGGCAGGGACCCTGCTAGAGGGACTGAGTGGACAGGTGAGGGTACGGGAGTCAGTGGCTCGGCATCGCTCTTTCAAGAAGTTTTGCAGTCAGTGGCCGCAGTCAAATGAAGTGACAACTAGAAGAAGAAAAGAGATCCGGAGAGTATTTATGTCTTTTGTTTGTTGTATTTGTTTGATTTTCTTTTTAAGACAGATGAAACTGTCTCCTGTTTGTTCCAGATTTCTGTTAAGGTACCACTATCAACTCCATCCCTCATGACTAGGATGTGGAAACCTTTCTACCCTCCTTTGTCTCTCTCATATTCCATCAAATTTTATAAATAGACGTCTCTCCTGTTTCTTGAATCTAGTGCCTCCTCTCCACCTCTATTATTGCCTATTATTTTAGTGTGGATACTTACCAAGATAAACCTCCTTTCTCAAATTTTACCATTCTTTGCATCCTTTCTTTAACTTGCACCCAGAGTCCACTGGATGAAATTGAACTATTTCAATACTTTGCATAAAGTGGCTGTTTCTAATTGTCTGCAGAATTAAGTTCAAGCATTGTAGTTGGGGAAGAAAAACTAAATCAAGTTTCCTTAGTTTCACCTAATCTCACTTCTTGCATAATATTTATAAAAATGCTGTGGAATATTAAGCTGCTGGACTAATTTTTTGCTGCACACATATTGCTTTGTATTGAGATATTTCAGTTGCTCACTTACCCATTCCTTACTAGATAATTCTTATTCTTTAAGGTTTAAATTAATATCCTAAAAAAGAAAAATAAACACAAATAAATTAATTAATTAATTAATATCCTATTTCTTTTAAAAAAAAAAGTGTTCTCAGAAGCTTTGTATTAATTCAGCATACAATGTTGTGGACACCCATAGACATTTGAATATGAGTACCTGTGTGTGACTGTACCCATTTCCGTGTGTGTGTGTCTGTGTGTGTCTATGTGTGTGTGTGTAACCAAAATTATTTGCTTAAGCATTTGTCTCCATCACTAGTGTGTGCTCTTTAGGACAAAGACCATTTATTATTGATTTTTTTGGTCCCAAGCCATGCCTGCCTGCTTAAAAGTTCAGAGTAAGTGATTGTTAAGTCCACTATGCAGATCTAATGCTCACTGATACTTATGCAACACAAATATCCTTTCCCAAATGGGATTTTCATGCCTAGAAGATAAAGGGCAAGTTACTATATCAAACAATTGTAGACTTTGGATACAGAAAAAATTGCCCTCAATTTCCAGGTCTGCTTTTCATTTCCTATACTGTAAGTCATCTAGATTCTCTGAGCTAGGGTTCTGTCAATTGTAAAAAGGAAGTACTATACTTATTTTCCTGGTGTTACTAATACTTAACAATATTTTGAGAAATAAAATGTACAATATTTATAAAACTACATAATAGGATAATGCCAGGCAAATAATAATGATCCATAAAGGATAATTTTCTTTCTTCCCAGTTATAAACTACAGATTCATTCCCCAAATACTTGTTAGGCCCCAATTATGATGAGTTGACTCATTGGAAAAGACCCTGATGCTGGGAGGGATTGGGGGCAGGAGGGGATGACAGAGGATGAGATGGCTGGATGACATCACCGACTTGATGGGCATGAATTTGAGTAAACTCCAGGACTTGGTGATGGACAGGGAGGCCGGGCATGCTGCGATTCATAAGGTTGCAAAGAGTCGGACACGACTGAGTGACTGAACTGAGCTGAACTTATGATACAAAAACCATTTTAGGAATTACAATCTAAAAGTAAACAAGACAAATACTCATCCAATAGTCTAATTTATATAACTTAATGGGAAAAATCAAAGCTCAATAAACAATTATACATTTAGTTATTTAATTACTTTTAATTTAAATTATCATAAAAATCATTCAAATATTTAATTCAAATCTAATTATTTATTTAATTTAAATGTATTATTGGAGTTGATCTATGAGTGATCAAATATATATCAAGTATAAAATAAATCAAAGAACCAGGTTATTCACTATAAGGGATGCTAGGATGCTAGTCTTTGTATAGAAGAACTGAATGGAAATTATTACTAAATATGAGTAAATAAGGGAATGGCAAACCACATCAGTATTCTTGCCTTGAGAACCCCATGAACAGTATGAGAAGGCAAAATGACAGGATACTGAAAGAGAAACTCCCCAGCTCGGTAGGTGCCCAATATGCTACTGGAGATCAGTGGAGAAATAACTCCAGAAAGAATAAAGGAATGGAGCCAAAGCAAAAACAATACCCAGTTGTGGATGGGACTGGTGATAGAAGCAAGGTCCGATGCTGTAAAGAGCAATATTGCATAGGAACCTGGAATGTTAGGTCCAAGAATCAAGGCAAATTGGAAGTGGTCAAACAGGAGATGGCAAGAGTGAATGTTGACATTCTAGGAATCAGCAAACTAAAATGGACTGGAATGGGTGAATTTAACTCAGATGACCATTATATCTACTACTGTGGGCAGGAATCCCTTAGAAGAAATGGAGTAGCCATCACAGTCAACAAAAGAGCCCAAAATGCAGTGCTTGGATGTAATCTCAAAAATGACAGAATGATTTCTGTTCATTTCCAAGGCAAACCATTCAATATCACGACAATCCAAGCCTATGCCCCAATCGGTAATACTGAAGAAGCCGAAGTTGAATGGTTCTATGAAGACCTAAAAGACCTTTTAGAACTAACACCCAAAAAAGATGTCCTTTTCATTATAGGGGACTGGAATGCAAAAGTAGGAAGTCAAGAAACGCCTGGCTAAGTCGCTTTAGTCGTGTCTGACTCTCTGTGACCCATAGACTGTAGCCCACCAGGTTCCTCTGTCCCTGGGGTTCTCCAGGCAAGAACACTGGAGTGGTTTGCCATTTCCTTCTCCAAAGAAACACCTGGAGTAACAGGCAAATTTGGCCTTGGAGTACGGAATGAAGCAGGGCAAAGGCTAATAGAGTTTTGCCAAGAGAACACACTGATCATAGGGAACACCCTCTTCCAAGAACACAAGAGAAGACCCTACACATGGACATCACCAGATGGTGAACACTGAAATCAAATTGATTATATTCTTTGCATCCAAAGATGGAGGAGCTCTATACAGTCAGCAAAAACAAGACCAGTAGCTGACTGTGGCTCAGATCATGAACTCCTTATTGCCAAATTCAGACTTAAACTGATGAAGGCAGAGATAACCACTAGACCATTCAGGTATGACCTAAAACAAGTCCCTTATGACTACACAGTGGAAGTTAGAAATAGATTTAAGGGACTAGATCTGATAGACAGAGAGACTGATGAACTATGGACGGAGGTTCGTGACATTGTACAGGAGACAGGGATCAAGATCATCCCCATGGAAAAGAAATGCAAAAAGGCAAAATGGTTGTCTGAGGAGGGCTTACAAACAGCTGTGAAATGAAGAGAAGCTAAAAGCAAAGGAGAGAAGGAAAGATATTCCCATTTGAATGCAGAGTTTCAAAGAATAGCCAGGAGACATAAGAAAGCCATCCTCGGTGATCAGTGCAAAGAAATAGAGGAAAACAACAGAATGGGAAAGACTAGAGATCTCTTCAGGAAAATCAGAGATATCAGAGAATATTTCATGCAAAAATGGGCTCAATAAAGGACAGAAATGGTATGGACCTAACAGAAGCAGAAGATATTAAGAATAGGTGGCAAGAATAACAGAAGAAATGTACAAAAAAGATCTTCACAAATCAGATAATCACAATGGTGTGATCACTCACCTAGAGCCAGACATCCTGGAATGTGAAGTCAAGTGGGCCTTAGAAAGCATCACTACAAACAAAGCTAGTGGAGGTGATGGAATTCCAGTTTAGCTATTTCAAATCCTGAAAGATGATGCTGTGAAAGTGCTGTACTCAATATGCCAGCAAATTTGGAAAACTCAGCAGTGGCCACAAGACTGGAATAGGTCCATTTTCATTCCAATCCCTAAGAAAGGCAATCCAAAAGAATGCTCAAACTACCACACAATTGCACTCATCTCACACGCTAATAAAGTAATGCTCAAAATTCTCCAAGCCAGGCTTCAGCAATATGTGAACCAAGAACTTCCAGATGTTCAAGCTGGTTTTAGAAAAGACAGAGGAACCAGAGATCAAATTGTCAATATCCACTGGATCATCAAAACAGCAAGAGAGTTCCAGAAAAATTTCTATTTCTGCTTTATTGACTATGCCAAAGCCTTCGACTGTGTGGATCACAATAAACTGTGGAAACTTCTGAAGGAGATGGGAATACCAGATCACCTGACCTGTCTCTTGAGAAACCTGTATGCAGGTCAGGAAACAACAGTTAGAACTGAACATGGGACAACAGACTGGTTCTAAATAGGAAAAGGAGTACCTCAAGGCTGTATATTGTCACCCTGCTTATTTAACTTACAAGCAGAGTACATCATGAGAAACGCTGGTCTGGAAGAAGGATAAGCTGGAATCAAGATTGCCGGGAGAAACATCAGTAACCTCAGATATGCAGATGACACCATCCTTATGGCAGAAAGTGAAGAGGAACTAAAAAGCCTCTTGAAGAAAGTGAAAGAGGAGAGTAAAAAAGTTGGCTTAAAGCTTAACATTCAGAAAACTAAGATCATTGCATCTGGTCCCATCACCTCATGGGAAATAGATGGGGAGACAGTGGAAACAGTGTCAGACTTTATTTTTGGAGGCTCCAAAATCACTGTAGATGGTGACTGCAGCCATGAAATTAAAAGATACTTACTCCTTGGAAGGAA
>NC_057387.1:35197661-35202384 GCF_019320065.1 Cervus canadensis | reverse complement strand
AAGAATTAGGGTGGTGACCAGAAGCCATATAAGAGAAAAGCAGGACTCAACCCAAAATGATAGAGCACCCGTGAAAGGAAGGAGATAAAACTTGTAGCCCTGAGGAGCACACAGTTTGGTGGAGGAGATGAAAATGTAAATACATAAATAATTAGTTCATTACCAACATTCTAAGTGCTATGAAAGAAAGTTACAGAAAATGAAGACAATACATAACAAGATATAATTATTCTATGAAGTTAACAGAAGACAGTCCTAACAGTGTAACATGCAAACTGGAATCTGAGTGTAATTAGAAATTATTTTAGAATAAAAATTCAATGTTCCAGATTGAGGAAATTGCACATTTAAAGACTCAAATACTAACTATAATAAGACACTGATGCAAGAAATTAAAGAAAACACAAATAAATGGAAAGAAATCTCAGATTCATTAGTTGAAATAATTAATGTTATTAAAATGTCTATAATACCCAAAGTTATCTATAATAGTCAATAAAATCCCTATCAAAATTCCAATAGTATTTTTCACAGAAACAGAAAAAAACATCCTACAATTTGTATGGAACCACAAAAGACCCTAAATAGCCAAAGCAATCCTGATAAAAAAGAACAAAGCTGGAAGCATCACACTGCCTGATTTCAAACTATACTATAAAATTATAGTATATAGTAATCAAAGTAGTATAGTACTGGCATAAAAATAGGTGCATAGACTAATGGAAATGTAATCAAGAGCCAAGAAATAAACCCACACACATATGGTCAACTAATATTTGACTAGGGAGCCACTAAGACTCTCAGAGAAGAAAACAGTCTCTTCAGTAAATGGTGATGAGAAAACTGAATATCCTATCCCAAAGAATGGAACTGGAGTCTCTCCTAAATCATATGCAAAAATTAAGGAAAAAAGTATGAAAGACTTAAATGTAAGTCCTGAAATCATAAAACTCCTGGAAGAACATAGGCAAAGAGTTCCTTGACATTGGTTTCAACAATAACTTTTTAGATATGACACCAAGAATGCAAGCAACAAAAGCAGAAATAAACAAGTATTGCTTTTGTTGTCTTGTCGTGGTTTGTTTTTGTTTTTTTTTTGGTCGTTGTTTTTAGTTGCTATGTCATGTCCAACTCTTTTGCAATCCCATGGAGTATTACTACAGCAAACTAAAAAAAAGGCAATACAGCCAAAGAAATGAACAACAAAATAAAAAGATGATCTACTGAATGAGAAAAATGTTTGCAAATCAAGTATCTGATAAGGAGTTAATATCTATGATCTATAAGGACTTACAACTCAGTGGTAAAAAACAAACAAGTCAATTTTAAAATGGACAAACGAGCTAAATAGATAGTTTCCAAAGAATATATACAAATGTCCAGCAGATACATGAAGTTATCAACATCACTAATCACCACAAAAATGTTAGTCAAAACTACAACGAGACATCTCTTCACACCGGTTAAGATGGCCATTACACAAAAGATAAGAGTTTACAAGTGATGACAAGGATGGTGGAGTAAAGGGTACCTTTGAGCACTCTTGATAGAAATGTAAATTGGCCTAGCTATTATGGTAAACACTAATGAGATTACTCCAAAAATTAAAAATAGAACTGCTATATGATCCAGCAATTCTACTTCTGGGTATATATTTGAAGGAAATGTAATCACTATCTTGAAGAAATATCTGCACCCTCATGTTTGTTGCAATTATTTATCTCAATAAAACTGAAAAAAATAAAAGAAAGTTTAACATCAAAGAAAAACAATAGAGTATCACTCATAGTACAATACAGTCCTTTAAACTGAATAAATAACTTTATGAAAATCACTCATGCCTTATTATAACTTTGACTATGAAATGTTATCAAAAAACCACAAACTTAAATTTGAAGATATGGTACATGTTTTTGAAAAGTTAATCAGCTCAGCAAGACAAATGAAAGAGTGGAGAGGCAACTGAACAGTGTAGATGAGGCTTTTATGAGCCAAAATGAGAGTGATCAAGCGCTGGAGGTTGAGGAAAGTATTTAGGTGTTCCAGGCAGTATAGTAAGTGCTCTGTTATTGTTATTCAGTCGTTAAGTTGTGTCTGAGTCTTTGTGATCCCATAAACTGTAGCCTGCCAGGTTCCTCTGTCCTTGAATTCTCCAAACAAGAATACTGGAGGGCATAACTATGCCATTCTCCAAAGGATCTTCTCGACCCAGGGATCAAATCTAGGTCTCCTGCATTGCAGGTGGATTCTTTGCCATCTGAGCCATTTAAGTATTAGCTGACCTAAAATATATTGGTTCCTGCTATACAACCTAGTGATTCCATATTTCTATACATTTCAAAGTGATCACCACATAAGTAGAGTTTTGGTATGTCTACATACAAAGGTATTACATAGTTATTGACTATATTCCCCATATTGTACCTGTCGTACCCATGACTCATTTATTTTATAATGGAAGTTTATACATCTTAATCTCCCTCACTTATCTCTCCTCCTCTAAAGATTTATCTATTCAAATCTTCTAATACTTTTACAGTATTTTTTATTGATGAGTTATATGAGTTCCTTATATTTATTTGGTATTAACCCCTTATCAGATATATTGTTTGCAAGTATCTTAACTTATTTGGTAGGCAGCATTTTCATTCTGTTGATAGTTTCTTTCACTTATTCAAAAGCATTTTAGTTTGATGTAGTCCCATTTATTTACTTTCACTTTTGTTTCCCTTGCTTGGAATATGGAGATATAGCTTAAAAAAATATTACTGAGATTGATGCAAAAGAGTAATGTTTCGGAGTTTCCTGCCTAGATTTTCTTCTAGAAGGTTTATGATTTAGGGTATTGTATTTAAATGTCTTCAATCCATTTTGAATTTATTTTATACATGATATAAAAGGGTAGACAGTTTGATTCCTTTGCATATATATGTCCAGTTTTTCCAACACCATTTATTGAAGAGGTGGTCTTTTCCCCAATATATTTTCTTGTCTTCTTTGTGGTAGATTTGTTGTTGCTGTTCAGTTGCTAAGAAGAGTTCTGGGCTTCCCTGGTGGCTCAGACAGTAAAGAATCCACCTGCAGTGTGGGAGACCTGGCTTCAATCCTTGTATTGGGAAGATCCCCTGGAGGAGGGCATGGCTACCCACTTCAGTATTCTCGCCTGGAAAATCCCCATGGACAGAGGAGCCTGGTGGGCTACAGTCCATGGTGTCGCAGAGGCAGACAGGACTGAGAGACTAAGCACAGACCGACTGTTTGTGACACCATGAACTGCAGCCCACCAGGCTCCTCTGTCTTTCATTATCTCCCAGTGTTTGCTCAGATTCATGTGCTGGAGAAGACTCTTGAGAATCCCTTGGACTGCAAGGAGACCAAACCAGTCAGTCTTAAAGGAAATCAACCCTGAATTCACTGGAAGCACTGATGCTGCAGCTGAAGCTCCAATCATCTGGCCACCTGATGCCAAGAGCCGACTCATTGGAAACGACCCTGATGCTGGGAAAGGTAGCAACAGAAGATGAGAAGATGAGATGGTTGGATGGCATCACCAATTCAATGGACATGAATTTGAGCAAACTCTGGGAGATGGTGAAGGACAGGGAAGCCTGGCATGCTGCAGTCCATGGGGGTCGCAAAGAGTCGGATATAACTGAGCAAGTGTACAACAACAACAACATATATAAATACATGATGCCAAGTATATATGTATATACATGTATGTATACAATATACATATTAAGTCCATCTTATCCATTTAAGGCCAAGGTATCCTTGTTGAATTTCTGTCTGGATGATCTGTCCACTGATGTTAAGGAGGTATTCAAGTCCTCTACTATTATCGTGTCACTGTCGGTTTCTCCCTTTATGGCTGTTAATAATTATTTTATACATTTAGGCACTCATGTTGGGTACATACATATTTATAAATGTTAACTCTCCTTCTTGGATTGATCCCTTGATCATTATGCAATTCTCTTTTTCACCTCTTGTGACAGTCTTTGTTTTGTCTATTTTGTCCTATTTTGTCTGACAGAAATATTGCTACCCTGGCTTTATTTTCATTTCTATTAGCATGGGATACCGTTTTCCATTCCCTCACTTTCTGTCTGTGTGAATATTTAGATTTGGAGTCTCTTTTATGCATTATCTATTTGGGTCTTGGCTTTGTATCTGTTCAGCCACTCTATGTCTTTTTATTGGATCAATCAGTCCATTTACATTTAAAGCAGTTATCCTATGCATGTACTGACTGCCATTTTGTTCATTGTTTGGGGTTGTTTTTGTAGTTCCCTTTTTCTTCTTTTTGTATCTTTCTGGTGTTCTGATTAATTTTACTGTTATGTTTGAATTCCCTTCTTTTGTGTGTGTGTGTGTATCACATTACAGACCTTCAGTTTGTGATTATTATGAGCAAACCATATATTTTATATACATATATATATTTAAGTTCCTGATCTCTTTATTTAAAATTCATTTTAGTAACCCTGCATTTTTACTACCTGCCATCCATGTTACTATTTTTGACATCATATTTTATATCCTTCCAAGTATCCCTTAAGTACTTACAGATACGGATGATTTTACTGCTTTTGTCTTCTTACCTGCCTACTAGCTTTATACACTTTGATTTAGTGCCTTTACATTTGCTTTTACCAATAAGAGCTTTCCTTTCAAAATTTTATATTTCTAGCTATGGCCCTTTCTCTCTTTTTTTTTTTTT